>NW_007379200.1:0-63804 GCF_000475195.1 Diaphorina citri | reverse complement strand
ATTTGGTTAAGATATGCGGCTCATGCTATGAACAGTAACTTACCTTCAGGTACACATGTGTATGTTGAAAGGCACTTCGGATTTCTGCACACGCTCAGATGCATGAATATGAATATCTAAGTAACGCCTCAATAAACCCAGCCTTTAGGCCTTGCCAGCCTTCTGCGTCTGATTTAAAATTCAAATCTTGCCGCCTAAAAAGGATAAAACCTTGAAGATCACAGAGGTATGCGACAATAAGGGCCTTTAGACACAATGAAAATAGAAAGGCAATCTCATCTGGGTCAAGCTTCGGCAAGACCCAAAATACAAGTTTTTAACCCTCCGGGGGAAAAACTCAAATATTCTTGAGAGTTCATTGCATTTTTTTTTTTAATTTGTTTAATGATTTGAATTAATTTGATTTGTTATTATTTTTTTTCAAAAGTCGAAAATTTGTATTTTCTTTATCCCTTGAAATTTTGATAATAATTAATACTATGGACCAATTCCTAGTGGATGCATACCAATTCAGCTGGGGCTTGATGAACATAGAGTCTTGGAAACTTTCCAACTTTCAACAAATTTGAAAAGTCCCGGGATACCCAAAGAAATGCTTTTCCTCTATGGAACAAAAAATGTAAACAAACAAAAAACCGCACGGCATTTCTGGCTTGATTTCCTTTGAAGAAATCGAAGTTTGAGGTTAGGTCTCGGAAACCGCAGCGGTCGCCGTGCGGGAAACCTCAGCGGTTTTGGTGTGTCAGCTCTCATATAAACATGGGTTGTAATACTCAGCGGTTTTTTGGTGTGTCTAGGCGTTAGGTCTCGGAAACCGCAGCGGTCGCCGTGCGGGAAACCTCAGCGGTTTTGGTGTGTCAGCTCTCATATAAACATGGGTTGTAATATTCAGCGGTTTTTTGGTGTGTCTAGGCCTTAATGCGATCAAAACACTTGCTATAATCGGTATAGATACAATCAACTTACCAACCTCAGTGGTGCAGTTGTTAACGCGTTGGACTTTGGATCTGGAGGTTGGTGGTTCGAGTCCAAGTCATGTCATGAAATTTATCTAGGTGAAATAATCGGGGAACGATGTTTGTGACAAGCATTTAAATATGCTTAACACAATTAAAATTCCTTTAAAATTCCTTTATCTCTTTTATAAGCCATCCTGCCTTTTTGGCTTTTTGTTGTTGTATAGTGGCTTCAGCTGTAGACGAATGGTAATGGCAGAATAAAGAAGGATACTTTTTTTTATGTTATACACTGGGGTGATGGTCTGTAGCCATGTTCAATTGGCTCATCCTGAACCACAGTCAATCACAGTGAGAACTTGTGCTTGTTCTTTAAAGGCAGAGAGAACCCTTTGAAAACTGCCAGCTAGCTGGATAGTGGTCCACGAGTTCTGACGGATCACGCTCAAAACGATAAGTGCTCATGATTCTGCAAACAGAAATATCCAATTGATTAACACCTTGCCTAAAGAGAAATGTTTGATACAAATACAGGTTGCCTTAGTGGCAAAGTGTACGATTGAAATTCGTTTTCCTAATCTGATTTATGAGGGTGTTTGTAGAAAAAACATTGCACTTTGCATTTGATTTAAATTTCACTGAAACTTTTGTATTATTAAAACTTGAAACCACAGTCAATCACAGTGAGAACTTGTGCTTGTTCTTTAAAGGCAGAGAGAACCCTTTGAAAACTGCCAGCTAGCTGGATAGTGTTACTTAGCTGTTCTCCTCCCTGTTTATAGTCCCACAGCTAGACACTAGTCTACTCTCTGCTTAAAGTCCCCTAGCCAGACAACGGGTAGTGTATACTCTCCTTACTCTATTTCAGACGCATGCGCAGACAACCAGTTCCAATGCGTATGGTGTGGACAGGTCTACAAGCACAAGATGAATCTCAAGTCTCATCTTCTCACGCATCACAACAAGAATTCCGCTCTCAAGACAAACTTCTACTGTAGTGTATGTAACAAATACTTCATATCTGTATCCCGACTGAACGCTCACAATCAGATTCATATGGTAGTGAAGGAATTCCAATGTCACGTGTGTAACAAACTGTTTGGGCAGAAGTATAATTTGAATGTACATCTCAAGAAGCATTGTACTCAAGATGTAACGTGAATAACCGGATATCCCAGGTTTTTTTTTTTAAGAGGTTTGACAGAAGGAACTGTAACTAGTATGAAGAAAGATAGATTAGTATGAAGAAAGATAGATTAGTATGAAGAAAGATAGATCAGTATGAAGAAAGATAGATTAGTATGAGGAAAGATAGATCAGTATGAAGAAAGATAGATTAGTATGAAGAAAGATATATTAGTATGAGGAAAGATAGATCAGTATGAAGAAAGATAGATTAGTATGAAGAAAGATAGATTAGTATGAAGAAAGATAGATCAGTATGAAGAAAGATAGATTAGTATGAAGAAAGATAGATTAGTATGAAGAAAGAAGAAGAGAAAGGTGTATAATTTTTCCTCAAGGGTCAAGCAGATTGTACAACCTCTATGTTCATGGGTAAATGTTTCTTTCTAGCTCTTGTATTTATTGAGTGGAATGATTTATGTATATTAAACAGTCAAGGTTTGTTCATAGAACAGCTGGCTTTCTCCTATCCTACCCTCCTTCTTTCATTGATTTTGGGATAATAAGACAGCAGTTAACATTAATAATAAAATATGTGTTTTAGTATTTCATTAATGTAAATATTTTTATTTTTTTCCCAGACTCTATGTTTGTCCCAATACCATCTCCATTCCAAGTACATCTGTTCTGGTTGTGAACTTTCTGTCCATCATTTCTACGAGTTCTGGGAAATGGTTCAAAGTGTTCAGAAAAAGTTGTCATTTCTTTATCACAAAGAGAATCCCAGCAATACAGTATTCACAGGACTGGTAAGCAATTTACTTTGGTGGAAGTTGGATTAAACCTATTTCATATGATGTTGTAATAGAGTTGCTACCTAGGCCTTGAAAAAATGCAAGTAATGAAATAGGTGGATAAATTTAAATAAATAATTTTCTATTTATTTGCAAAAATTTGATCTGTAACAAACAACTCAAAATAGGTAGATACACTAAACATATCTGAATAATTATTAATTGTGTATTGTATAATTTATATAACATCTTGTCTGATTTAGTATACTATGTCAATGAGCAACCCAAATATTGGGCAGTAAAAATAAATAATTGTTTCTTACAGCAAACAGATCACAAGCATGATCTAGGATTGAACTTATGTCACACAACAGGAATCACCAGTGACTCGGAGCCAGTACTTATCAAAATCAATGTGGTCAAACATATCCAGTGTGATGTGTGTAAAACTGGACTGTGTATGTCTCAACTAATATCACTACATCAAGTCACTCATGGGCTAGGTAAGTTACAGCAGGGCCAAATTTAGGTTGTTTCATTCTGCTTTCTTACTCTTACTGTAGGCCAGACTCCAAAAAATTGAAGCATTCCCCTCCATTGTACATCACCATTTGGCCTCTTAGAAAAAGAAAGAAAAAAAATAATAAATAGATTTTGTTCTTGTTTCTTGACTTAGTGAGTTGAGGATGGGCCCTATGAGAATATTGGGAATGTCATAAGGGCTCTTTTTCTGATTGAATCCTACTCCTACAGTTCACTGAACAACTAGTTGCTGTGTATTGCAGGAACTGTACTGTGTGAGTGTGAGCAGTGTGGTCACCAAGATGACATTGGTACATTCCTTCAGGACAAAAACAATGTCCATTGTCCACAATGCTCGTTCAGAAAATTCTCTCAAGTCATCAACAATACGGTCGATGTTCAGACTCAGTTCATCAGCAGTGATAAAACTGACAATAGCAATGCTGCACAGTCCTATGTTCCTAATAGTTCCAATGATTTTGAATCTCAAAATGCTGCACAGTCCTATGCTCCTAATAGTTCCAATGATTTTGAATCTCAATGTAAACCTGACAGAAACCCCAAGGAAGCTGAGGACAAAATAAAGTACACAAATGAAAATGTCACTGACATATCTTATTCAGCCAACAAAGATGTCTCTCAGTTATCTTACTCAGCCAATGAAGATGTTATAGCATCATACTCAAATGATGATGTCACTAAAATGTCTTTCACCCATGAAGAGAAGTATACCCGTACAAATCTAGACCAGATAAACAATGAAAAGTACCAATCAAGCTTGGAACCATCACATAATGGATTTGCCACAGATGCTAGTCAAATGAACTATGAAGATCAGACAGAGGAAAGGAACAGTCATGCTTACCAAATCACCCAAAGCAATGATAGATCCAAATCAAATACAGGGTGTTCTCTGAATTTTAAATTCACCAAGGATTACCCTGCTAGCTCAAACAACTATGAAAAGAAAGCCAAGGACAGCAATTATTCTGCAAATAGCTCCAACCATTCTCTTGGAAAGCAAAGTAGAGACAGCAAAGGGAAAAGTCACCAGTGTGATGTGTGTGCCCGAGTTTTCAATCATAAGGGTCATCTGAGACGACACATGCTAGTGCATGATAAGAGCATCAAACAATTCCTATGTCATGAGTGTGGACGCGGCTTTAATCAGAAATCCTCGCTGCATACACACTGGACGAGTATACATTGTACAGGTAAGAATACCTATACGTACGCACGAACGAAAGAAAAAATGGAGAGTAAGGTAATAATAAGAATTCAGATGTCTTTATTTCATCAAAGTTCAACATCACTATAACAGTCTACAGAGCGTTCGAAAAATTTTGGAACCCTGACAACCTGGGGATGAAAATGGATGTTTTTAAATTAAATTTTTGGGTTTGTATTTCAATATAACTCATTAGTGGGACCTCTTTGAAGCACAAATTTTATGACGGATCAAAAAGACTTTCCCATTTTTGGTGCTCTGCTACCCACCTCCTATAACCATCAGTCTGAGTGTGGCTGGGAAAAGCCAGCCGCACGCAATCGTCTAGAAGACGAGATGTTCAACCATCCGGATACTAACCACGTGAAATGTAGCTTAACTCCAGTGATCCATCAAGAACTGGTTTATTCTTCCCGAAACTAAGAAAGGACGATAAGACCGCCATTGTTCATGCGGGTACTGTACTCTCCTTACTCTATTTATTATATGTTAAGGCGGTCTTTTCTTGATCCCTTGTGTGCCGCGTCCATTTTAGTTTAGGACTATTGCACGGGTAGTGTATACGTTTTTCAGGCATCAACTCTCTGGCCGTGGTTATGAACAGGGCTGAGATAGGCCATTAATCTGGCAACATTGCACTCGTCAACTTCTGTGTTAAACTGTAACTGCTAGGGTCTTATCGTCCCGAAATCGAAGAAAGAAGGAAGACAGGATAGGAGGAAAGCCAGCCGTTCCGGGAACGAACATTATTCCATCAGGATAAAATCCACCCCGGGCGGGAATTGAACCCGCGGCCTAGCGCTTAAGAGGCAGATGCGCCACCAACCAAGCTAACAAGGCTGGCTGTCCCAGGTTTGATTCCTCTTATTGTCCTAAAATGGAGAGAAGGAATTCAGAAAAGGAGAAAGGGAACGAACTTTACCTGTTCAGATGAATAATGTTTACCATGGGCGGGCAGTACGGGTACCTTCTGAACTAAACTAAGTTGGCTCACCCTACCTTCTCTAATAAGGTTCTAGGGTGCAAACCTCATCTTTCTTTTTGTTTATATTGCAACCATCTCAGACCAAAAAACCTAAAATAGGGACCTATTAATTATGATGTGACGTGCGATGCCACCCATTCACGGTCATTAATACTTAACCCGAGTGTTCTGTTAACGACCTGGTGTGTACTGTGTACCTTTTCAAAATATGAAAGCCGCTACGGTATCTAAAAAATTGCAACCATCTCAGGCCAAAAAACCTAAAATAGGAACCTATTAATTATGATGTGACGTGCGATGCCACCCATTCACGGTCATTAATACTTAACCCGAGTGTTGTGTTAAGGACCTGGTGTGTACTGTGTACCTTTTCAAAATATGAAAGCCGCTAATGTATCTAAAAAAATTGACCTGATTACGATTACATTACTTTCCTTCCTATACTGCCGTCAGAAGCGGAAACGCCGTATGTCAAAAAACCCTACTTTCGGGAAATCGAGTTTAAAGATTTCAATCTTTGAAGTGAAAAGGCACACAGTTAAATAATAAAATAAATAGACCTGATTACGATTACATTACTTTCCTTCCTATACTGCCGTCAGAAGCGGAAACGCCGTATGTCAAAAAACCCTACTTTCGGGAAATTGAGTTTAAAGATTTCAATCTTTGAAGTGAAAAGGCACACAGTTAAATAATAAAATAACTTCCAATTTTACGGTTTTCAGGTATAACAAACATGGAATTTTCATTTTTTGCAGTCAAAAGTTTAAAAATGGCCACCGTTTTCTCAAAATTTGAGAAAAACTGACATACGGCATTTTCGCTTAGTATAACTGCTTGAAGTATACGACATACGGCAAAATCCCTATGTTAAATTACATTAACATTTTGAAACGTTTATTAGTTAGGAGGTAATTTGGTCAATTCTTAACCGATTTTGCTAAAATTTCGTATATACGATGAAGGCTCAAGGCTCTGTGTTAAGTTACCACATCATTTTCCACTTGCCAAGAACATCTCGAATGGCCTATCTCAGCCCTGTGGCCGTGGTTATGAACAGGGCTGAGATATGCCATTCTGAGATGTTCTTGGCAAGTGGAAAATGATAACTGCTTGAAGTATACGACATACGGCAAAATCCCTATGTTAAATTACATTAACATTTTGAAACGTTTAGAAGTTAGGAGGTAATTGGTCAATTCTTAACCGATTTTGCTAAAATTTCGTATTGTTATCCGGGTTGGGCTGTAAATTACAGTCGTATAGTCCTCTATGTATTTCAGCGTTCATTGCGCATGCGCAAACGTGAAATTTCCAGGATGTCCATAACTCGGGTTCTACGAGTACGATTTTGATGAAATATAGCATAAATTTTGGTGCACGGTTAACCCACTGGTAACGCGCTGGCTTGCCATGCAGAAAGTCCCGGGTTCGATTTCCACGGGTACCGCAATGCCTCTGGCATATATACAGCATGGCTCAGAAGTCCTAGCGAAGCGATTGTAACTTTTGAACGGCTTGGAATATTGAAGTTCTGTTTTGTTCTAGAGATAGGAAAGGGCCCATGGCAAATTCGATGGTGCTGTCAAGATCCCGGCTCGAACCCCGGAAGTGGCACTTTTTGTATTACAACCAGGGCCGCATGTCCTGTTAATAAAGAAAATCGGACATTGAAATTTTGATGTGTGAGAAGCTGGTTTGTTTACATTTTTGTTTACGTACGCAACAGGTGTGTGAAGCGAGCAACGTTTGGAAGGTCCGTTTACATCCATACTTTTTATGGTAAGTGGACCCTATGTAGGACCCTGACCCGTTTTTTTTATGAAGGGATTACTCGATTAGAGAGAGATAGCGGGAACTGTAAATACGGAAACATTACTGTCCCGAAATAAAAGAACATGATAGAGAGCCAGTCGTTCCGAAAACGAACCTTCGAACCCGAGACCGAGTGCTTACAAGCAGGCGCGCTACCCTCCAAGCCAGCTAGGTTCTACGCCATGGGAGCTGACCTACCTACCTAATAAGCAGAGTCCTTCAGGCCGTGGTTATGAACAGGGCCATCGTAGGACATCGTCGGACTTTTTGTGTGTAAAGTTGGCGGGAAATTCGAATTTTTGATTTTTTTTTCTGCAACTTGTACAATCTGAATTCATTTTTTACTTTTTATCTTTAGTTTGCACGTTTATATTATACTTTTCATTTAAATTAGATATTACAAACAAGCGAATTACAAAGCAAACAAAAATAAATATAAAATGAATTTTAAAAATTGCCGCCGGGACAGCTATCTCACGTCGTCCGAGCTCATCTCAGCCCTGTTCATAAACACACCCTCATGAGCGCACCTGCCGATTACAAAATTTTCAAAAAATCAAAACAATGTGCGGGAAAATTTGAAATTGTTTGATTGCTTGATTCAAAAATCAAAATTAAAAAATCCTGAAGGAAGGCACGATCTCGGTGAAATTTTTGAATTTGAACTTTGAGTGTGATTGTGTGAATGTGAACTTGTGAGTTATCATTTTAACTTATCAAGAACTTCAAAAAGAAGAATATGACTTTAAAAATTGCCGCCGGGACAGCTATCTCACGTCGTCCGAGCTCATCTCAGCCCTGTTCATAAACACACTTCAAAAAGAAGAATATGACAAGGTCTATCTTGAGTTTCCTGAGATAATCTTTCAATTCAACTAGCTACTGAGTCAGTACACTCAACTGGGAAAATCAAAAGTTCTTCCAACTTGTACAAGTTATCTTCCTGTGGGAGAGATAAGATTTTGGTAAGTAAATTACAAATAAGAAGAAGCAGCATTTAGTTATCTTGACCTCAGATTCGAATTTTTCACAACTTTTTACGTAGGAATCGACCTTTTATTAATAATATTTTCCCAATTGCAACTGCTCCATTTCTTTCTATTGCCTTCTTTTTTCGGGGTCCCATCAACCCAAAAGGTACCTACCAGCCTACATATTTTCTCCAATGAATTTCTAGTCACACAATCTGAACAGAATAAAAACATAACAATGTAGAAGAGATAAAGGAGCAAGTTGCCAATTTAAATAATATTTTCCCAATTGCAACTGCTCCATTTCTTTCTATTGCCTTCTTTTTTCGGGGTCCCATCAACCCAAAAGGTACCTACCAGCTACCAGCCTACATATTTTCTCCAATGAATTTCTAGTCACACAATCTGAGCAGAATAAAAACATAGCAATGTAGAAGAGATAAAGGAGCAAGTTGCCAATTTATTATACTTTCTATCACGTCCTTTCTATCCGTCACGAAGAATAATGGAAGGAGACATTGAACCAGAAGAAATTCCATTTTATGTATTTGGGGTCTGTGCCTTTGCTTGACCCAGATGAGATTGCCTTTCTATTTCCATCATGTCTAAAGGCCCTTATTGTCACAATACCTCTGTGATCTTCAAGGTTTTATCCTTTTTGGGCGGCAGCATTTGAATTTTAAATCAGTGTGCTTCTATTTTTCATTCGTGTGGGGCTAATGACAATCAAAGTCGTGCCCCTTTTAAAATAAATTTATGAAGAAAAAAAAAAAATCATTTGTGTGCTTTTGCCCTCTTTGTTTGCTTTTTATAAAATTACTTTAAACTTTCAACATTTTATACCTTCTGTTGGTTTTTCCCACTATTTCATTTAATTTAGACATCTTTGTGCCGCAACTGAACTCCAAATTCTTTTCCCTAACTTCCCAGGTGAGTTTTTCTCTCTGCTTGGGTGTGGTCCTTTGTTCTACCCCTCCTCACAGCCCTGTCTTATTATTAAGAGATTTTTCTTTTGCTGTTTTTATCACACTGCCAAGTTTTGTTCTGACATTCTTTTACTACATGGTATTCTTTCCTTGTACCATTTTGTTTTATTCCAGTGCACTCCTTTTTGGGCCGGCAGACATCAACTACATCTCATCTGAGTCAGTCATGCTTACCAAATCACCCAAAGCAATGATAGATCCAAATCAAATACAGGGTGTTCTCTGAATTTTAAATTCACCAAGGCTCCACTCAACTTCTTTGTTGCCAGAGATGGCAAGACTAAATGGTAAATGACCCTGCCTTGTTGTTATTGTTGTTGAAGCAGCTTTAGCCAATTCAAATTTCCCGCCAACTTTACACGCAAAAAGGCCGACGATGGCCTACGATGGCCCTGTTCATAACCACGGCCTCATGTCTAAAGGCCCTCATCACATCGCTTGACCCAGATGAGATTGCCTTTCTATTTCCATCATGTCTAAAGGCCCTTATTGTCACAATACCTCTGTGATCTTCAAGGTTTTATCCTTTTTGGGCGGCAGCATTTGAATTTTAAATCAGTGTGCTTCTATTTTTCATTCGTGTGGGGCTAATGACAATCAAAGTCGTGCCCCTTTTAAAATAAATTTATGAAGGAAAAAAAAAAAAAATCATTTGTGTGCTTTTGCCCTCTTTGTTTGCTTTTTATAAAATTACTTTAAACTTTTGACATTTTATACCTTCTGTTGGTTTTTCCCACTATTTCATTTAATTTAGACGTCTTTGTGCCGCAACTGAGCTCCAAATTCTTTTCCCTAACTTCCCAGGTGAGTTTTTCTCTCTGCTTGGGTGTGGTCCTTTGTTCTACCCCCTCCTCACAGCCCTGTCTTATTATTAAGAGATTTTTCTTTTGCTGTTTTTATCACACTGCCAAGTTTTGTTCTGACATTCTTTTACTACATGGTATTCCTTCCTTGTACCATTTTGTTTTATTCCAGTGCACTCCTTTTTGGGCCGGCAGACATCAACTACATCTCATCTGAGCCAAGCGAAGGCACAGACCCCAAATATTTGAGTTTTTCCCCCGAAGGTTCAAAACTTGTATTTTGGGTCTTGCCAAAGCTTGACCCAGCCTTTAGGCCTTGCCGGCCTTCTGCGTCTGATTTAAAATTCAAATCTTGCCGCCTAAAAAGGATAAAACCTTGAAGATCACAGAGGTATGCGACAATAAGGGCCTTTAGACACAATGAAAATAGAAAGGCAATCTCATCTGGGTCAAGCTTCGGCAAGACCCAAAATACAAGTTTTTAACCCTCCGGGGGAAAAACTCAAATATTCTTGAGAGTTCATTGCATTTTTTTTTTTAATTTGTTTAATGATTTGAATTAATTTGATTTGTTATTATTTTAATAAATCATTGAAGATTCATTAAATTTATGTGGTAAGTGTTGTTGTCTCTCACCAGATCATGTAAAATGTTGTATTTTGTCATCCAATAGGTAACCAATGTAACGTCTGTGCAGTGAACAACATTGTTTTATTTTAATAAATCATTGAAGATTCATTAAATTTATGTGGTAAGTGTTGTTGTCTCTCACCAGATCATGTAAAATGTTGTATTTCGTCATCCAATAGGTAACCAATGTAACGTCTGTGCAGTGAACAACATAGTTGATAATGGAAATAGATGACAATGAACATTTGGTGTCAGATGATGCCAGTGTTGGTAATGAGGGAGAGGAAGACATTGAAGAAACCAGTGGTGATGATGATCTGGATGATGATGCTCCACTCAACTTCTTTGTTGCCAGAGATGGCAAGACTAAATGGTAAATGACCCTGCCTTGTTGTTATTGTTGTTGAAGCAGCTTTAGCCATAGCCAATAGGTGTTGACAAAATAGAGAAAATATCTCTTTTATAAGCCATCCTGCCTTTTTGGCTTTTTGTTGTTGTATAGTGGCTTCAGCTGTAGACGAATGGTAATGGCAGAATAAAAAAGGATACTTTTTTTTTCTGATATACACTGGGGTGATGGTCTGTAGCCATGTTCAATTGGCTCATCCTGAACCACAGTCAATCACAGTGAGAACTTGTGCTTGTTCTTTAAAGGCAGAGAGAACCCTTTGAAAACTGCCAGCTATCTGGATAATGTTAGCTGTTCTCCTCCCTGTTTATAGTCCCACAGCTAGACACTAGTCTACTCTCTGCTTAAAGTCCCCTAACCAGACAATCTCTTTGGTGTAGATGCTTACCTGGCCCCCTGTCTTATTATTAAGAGATTTTTCTTTTGCTGTTTTTATCACACTGCCAAGTTTTGTTCTGACATTCTTTTACTACATGGTATTCCTTCCTTGTACCATTTTGTTTTATTCCAGTGCACTCCTTTTTGGGCCGGCAGACATCAACTACATCTCATCTGGGTCAAGCAAAGGCACAGACCCCAAATATTTGAGTTTTTCCCCCCAAGGTTCAAAACTTGTATTTTGGTTCTTGCCAAAGCTTGACCCAGCCTTTAGGCCTTGCCGGCCTTCTGCGTCTGATTTAAAATTCAAATCTTGCCGCCTAAAAAGGATAAAACCTTGAAGATCACAGAGGTATGCGACAATAAGGGCCTTTAGACACAATGAAAATAGAAAGGCAATCTCATCTGGGTCAAGCTTCGGCAAGACCCAAAATACAAGTTTTTAACCCTCCGGGGGAAAAACTCAAATATTCTTGAGAGTTCATTGCATTTTTTTTTTTAATTTGTTTAATGATTTGAATTAATTTGATTTGTTATTATTTTAATAAATCATTGAAGATTCATTAAATTTATGTGGTAAGTGTTGTTGTCTCTCACCAGATCATGTAAAATGTTGTATTTTGTCATCCAATAGGTAACCAATGTAACGTCTGTGCAGTGAACAACATTGTTGATAATGGAAATAGATGACAATGAACATTTGGTGTCAGATGATGCCAGTGTTGGTAATGAGGGAGAGGAAGACATTGAAGAAACCAGTGGTGATGATGATCTGGATGATGATGCTCCACTCAACTTCTTTGTTGCCAGAGATGGCAAGACTAAATGGTAAATGACCCTGCCTTGTTGTTATTGTTGTTGAAGCAGCTTTAGCCATAGCCAATAGGTGTTGAGAAAATATCTCTTTTGTAAGCCATCCTGCCTTTTTGTTGTTGTATAGTGGCTTCAGCTGTAGACGAATGATAATGGCAGAATAAAAAAGGATACTTTTTTTTTCTGATAAAAAAAGGATACATTCACCAAGGATTACCCTGCTAGCTCAAACAACTATGAAAAGAAAGCCAAGGACAGCAATTATTCTGCAAATAGCTCCAACCATTCTCTTGGAAAGCAAAGTAGAGACAGCAAAGGGAAAAGTCACCAGTGTGATGTGTGTGCCCGAGTTTTCAATCATAAGGGTCATCTGAGACGACACATGCTAGTGCATGATAAGAGCATCAAACAATTCCTATGTCATGAGTGTGGACGCGGCTTTAATCAGAAATCCTCGCTGCATACACACTGGACGAGTATACATTGTACAGGTAAGAATACCTATACGTACGCACGAACGAAAGAAAAAATGGAGAGTAAGGTAATAATAAGAATTCAGATGTCTTTATTTCATCAAAGTTCAACATCAAAAAGGATACTTTTTTTTCTGATATACACTGGGGTGATGGTCTGTAGCCATGTTCAATTGGCTCATCCTGAACCACAGTCAATCACAGTGAGAACTTGTGCTTGTTCTTTAAAGGCAGAGAGAACCCTTTGAAAACTGCCAGCTAGCTGGATAGTGTTACTTAGCTGTTCTCCTCCCTGTTTATAGTCCCACAGCTAGACACTAGTCTACTCTCTGCTTAAAGTCCCCTAGCCAGACAATCTCTTTGGTGTAGATGCTTACCTGGCAATTTTAAGAAGGGCATGGGTTCAATCCCAGCCAGGGTATGGAATTTTATCATCAACACTGTTTGATGATTTGAGTACTAATAAGCCTCAAAGCATGTCAATACATAGGTACTATTGTAAAAAAAAGAACACACACAATGTGCTTTTTGTGGCCTTTTAAACTGTGTACAGAGTGTTTATAAAGTCCAGGGACCCCTGAATAATTTTTGAATGGCTAAAGATGAGAAACTATTGGAATAGGCTAGTCAAGGATAAAATGTTATGGAGGAGGATTGGGAAAAATCTTTTACTTGGTGTTTAGTGTGTGTGTGGTTTTTTTTTTAAGTTAGGTATTATTATTACTTTTTTTTTAACCCTGTGTATAACCACCATCTATACATATAGGTATTATAGGTAGGTACGTGATGATTGGATTTTTTTTGTTTTATGAATTTAAAAATATTTATTTCCAAAATTTAATTCTTTACTCTTTTTCAGGTACCCCACCAGGCCAACAACCAAGAAAGACAAAGTTCAAATGTCCCACTACCCAGGTGTTCAGAATATTGCCAAGGATGCCTTCTCCCCTCTAGATTGCTGGAAACTATTCTTTGACAATGCCTTTCTTGAAGAAATCGTGCGGTGTACGAACAAATTCATCCTGGTCAATCGTGATGAGAAGAAGAAAGATCTGAATGAGAAGTACACAGACCTGGCTGAGTTACGTGCTCTGTGCGGCCTCCTCTACATGTGTAGCATGTACGGTAATAACTTCCTCTCTCCAGCAGACCTGTGGCGTACGGACGGTACGGGGATAGAGATCTTCTCCCTCACCATG
The DNA here is from genome assembly GCF_000475195.1 of Diaphorina citri. Lineage (NCBI taxonomy): Eukaryota > Metazoa > Arthropoda > Insecta > Hemiptera > Psyllidae > Diaphorina > Diaphorina citri. The sequence goes on along the minus strand of NW_007379200.1, from coordinate 49,717 downwards.
TCTTACACCAGATTCCAGTTCCTCTCACGCTCACTCAACTTTGATGACATCAAGACGAGACCCACTAGGAAGGAACAGGATAAGTTAGCACAGGTGAGAACTATGACAGAGATGTTCTTACAGAACTGTCAGAAGGTGTTCTCTGTATCTGACCTCGTGTCTATCAAAGAGAAATACGAGCCATTCCAAGGCAAGTGCTCGTTCAAGCAATACCTACCCAACTCTACCAAGAAGTATGGTGTCAAGTTCTATACTGCACTGGATGCTATCATGTTCTATACGTTCAACTTTGAGATAGATGTACCTAACCAAGTAGAGGGTGAGCACAAGGTTGATAACTCCCCCGAAAGTGTTGTGCTGAGACTATGCACGCCTGTGCTACATGAAGGACGTACTGTCATCTGTGATCATCCCTATGCGACGCCACTACTCGCTAAGAAGTTATTATCCAAGCAGACCTACCTGGTGGGACGATGGGATAGACATGAGCAAGCCATACCCAAACACTTTGCCTCAGCCAAGCAGTGGGGGAGTAGGAAACGGATACAAGTTGGATATACAGAGGACGTCACGTTGGTAGCCACACTGAAGAAGAAATCCTGCCTGGTGACAGCGTCCACACGACCTGATGAGAACCCTGATGAGTTGAACACATTGGTGAGCACGGTACATGATATGGTAGATCGCGTCACAGACTCACATGATAGTATTACAGTGAATACGCCAGGCACACGATGGCCAATGCTTGTGTTTTATTTCCTTCTCAATACTGCCGCTACGAACGCTCTGATCATATCACGTTGTAATGGGAATGATGTCACGTCACGTCGAGATTTCATACGTGATCTCTCCATGAGTTTGTGTCATGATCATCTCGTCGCGAGACTCCTGTGTGAATCTGTACCCATCACTATGAAGGCAAGGATAGCCAAGATCACAAAGAGTCAGATACCGACTGTTGCCTTGGAGTGCCCCCCTACATCACGACATAGATGTCAGGAGTGTCCAAGCAAGAAGAATAGGAAGACTACCAATATTTGTAAACATTGCCGCAAGTTCCTCTGTATTGAGCTTTACTTACCTTTAGTTAAAATCAATCTTCACAAAGTTACGTGAGAATACATCAATCAAAACTTTAAGAATCACTTCAAAAATACCTACATCTAAATCTGGAACAACTCAGTAGCCCTTGTGGCCTCTAAACCTCGTTCGGTTATCCAACAGAGATCTTTTACACTCAAAGAAAGTATTCTTCAGAGCCTCACACTGCGGTGCGAGGCCTTCCCGTAAACATTGTCTGGGTGTTTTCCTATCCACCTGCACACAGTCTGTCTCGTATCCAACAGAGATCTTTTACACTCAAAGAAAGTATTCTTCAGAGCCTCACACTGCGGTGCGAGGCCTTCCCGTAAACATTGTCTGGGCGTTTTCCTATCCACCTGCACACAGTCTGTCTCAAGGAGACATAGCTTCAGATCTGCCCTGGATCCCGCACATGCTGATTTGTCCACGAGTTCTGACGGATCACGCTCAAAACGATAAGTGCTCATGATTCTGCAAACAGAAATATCCAATTGATTAACACCTTGCCTAGAGAGAAATGTTTGATACAAATACAGGTTGCCTTAGTGGCAAAGTGTACGATTGAAATTCATTTTCCTAATCTGATTTATGAGGGTGTTTGTAGAAAAAACATTGCACTTCGCATTTGATTTAAATTTCACTGCAACTTTTGTATTATTAAAACCTGAGTAGGACCTCAGCAATTGCTGTTAGGAACCCCACATGATTGAATTCAACGGGTTTAAAAACGCCAAATTTCCCAATTTGAACACCCCATTGAACAAGCTCAGTTAGCTTGGGACAAAGATATTTGATTGCTGCACAAACAGAAGTGTAAAGTGGTACAGAATAGGAAGAGAGATAGGTACAATCATACTAACTCTTGGTTCACATATCTTGATGCGTCTTCTTCTTGCGACCCCGCTTCTTCTTCTCTTTCCTTGAGCCTTCATCCACTTTACTACACTTGGGACAGAACCAGTCTGACGTCTCAGGTTCTGCTACTAATCCCACACACACCCAGTGATACCATGCATCACACCCATCACATCCTATCATAGGGAGACTACCGTCATCCTGTACACCACATGCTGGACATATCCACACCTGTTTAGAGTCACCTGTATCATACTCATCAGCAGCTGCAACAGGTGGTGGACTAGGAGACTTGACTGGCTTGATGACAATCTTTGGAGAACTCTCTCGTTTTGTCTTCTCTTCCATGTCAGTGCCAAATTTAAATGTGAGCTTTGGAATAACTTCCTTCTCATGACTTGACCTTTCCTTTTCCTTCTTTTTCTTTTTCAATTTCTCTTTCTTCAGTTTCTTATCCTTGTCTTTGGATTTCTTTTCTTTTTCTGAATCCTTTTCTTCCTTTCGTATTTTTTCAACTGGTTTTTCTTTGTCTTCCTTCATCTTGAATTCTTTCTCTTCCTTCTTCTCCTTCTCTTCCTTCTTCTCCTTCTCTTCCTTCTTTCCTTTCTCTTTTTCCTTGTCAATTTCTTTTTCTTTTTCAATTTCTCTTTCTTCAGTTTCTTATCCTTGTCTTTGGATTTCTTTTCTTTTTCTGAATCCTTTTCTTCCTTTCTTATTTTTTCAACTGGTTTTTCTTTGTCTTCCTTCATCTTGAATTCTTTCTCTTCCTTCTTCTCCTTCTCTTCCTTCTTTCCTTTCTCTTTTTCCTTGTCAACCTTCTTCTCTTTGTCCTTCTCCTTATTTTTAATCTTATCTTTGTCTTTCTTGTCTTTTTTCTTTTTAATTTTCTCTTTTTCTTTCTTCTTGTGAGTCTTCTTGTCTTTCTTGATGCTTTTGTCTTTCTTAATTTCACCAAGATCTTCTGAAGATGTCACTTTCACAATGTTTGGCACCATGGGTGTAACTCCAAGCTCAACGTCTTTAACTTTGGAGTATTCCTTTTCTTTAGGGCTTGTCTTTTCTTTAGAACTCATTTTCTCCTTGGGACTTGTCTTGTCTTTAGGACTAACTTTGTCTTTCATCTTTGACGGTGGAGGAGTGCCGGGGGGATGTACTAGAGGTTGTGGAATCAGAGGATGTTGTAGCATAGGGGGAAGTCTTGGAATGAGTCCAGGTCCTGCTACTGATGGGAACGGAGAGAATTGGAATGGGAACATTGGGGCACTCTGCCTCACAACTGCCTGATCATCTTCTTCTGTCTGTTTCATTTCTTTTTCTTTCTTCTTTTTCAACTTCTCCAATCTCTCTCTTTCCCTTTCTTTTTCTCTTTCCCTCTCCCTTTCTCTCTCTCTTTCTTTTTCTCTCTCCCTTTCTCTTTCCTTTTCCCTCTCCCTTTCTCTTTCTTTTTCTAGAAGGATGGTACAGGGGTGGAGTTGTTCTCCTACACAATGCATCATAATAGATTCTGTTTCCTGCTAGAGGCAATACAGTTTGATGATCCCCTAATAAGATAAGATGAATAAAAAGTTAACAAATAATAATAATAATAATAATAATAATAATAATAAAAAGTGCAAGCAAGGGAAGAGATAAAAAGATAGGGTGTATCAGCTTGAGTTTCTTTCTCTCTATACCTTAATTTTTTCAAGCTAAATGAGTGGATCTCCCTCCTTATGATTAACAATCATGATTCCTTTCCAAAAGAAACAACAGTAAATTAATAATCCGTTTCATATAACTGATACGCCCTATATTTTCTCTTTACAGTGCCCACTGTCCCATTGGTTCCATGGACGACTCGATACCCAATCCCGTTTTTACCATGACATCCCGTCTGGAGGGTGAATTTGAAGATGATGAACCACCAGAGCCAGAGTTCAGTCTAGGTAGAGATGGTCGTACCAGATGGTACTCTAGTCGTCCTGCCAATAGCAAACCCAAGTTCCAATCTGTTCATTATCCCGGTGTCCAATCAGTTGCGGAGAATCTCACAACCCCATATGACTGCTGGAGGTTATTCTTCAATGAGAGTCTTGATAGTATTGTCACATACACGAATACTTACATAGAGCTCAGTCAAGAAGAGCTAGGGAGGGGAGAAGAGGCAAATTGTCGAAGACCCACGAATATAGTTGAATTAGAAGCATTCATTGGATTACTCTACCTGTGTGGAATATACAAGTCACACATGTGTATGTTGAAAGGCACTTCAGGTTTCTGCACACGCTCAGATGCATGGATATCCAAGTAACGCCTCAATAAAAAAAAAAAAAAGATGAGTGTTTCAGTGCCTCTTCATCTTATATAAAGAAATGTTGATATGTATCAGACTTGACTGCATTATACGTACATGTATGTACATATCAAGTTGTATATAAAAAAAAAGCAGATTCCTTCTATTTATCCGTGTACAAACTTAGTTCAGATTTAGGTACATTGTTTTATATGTTGGTATGTAATTACCAACTTGTCAAATAAAATGTACAAAATTTTACGTACCTATACGGTTACCTACAAGAGGTTCACTTGGCCGTTTGAATGTGTCAGGAACATTTTCAGGTCCTATTGGGGTATAAGATTCTTCCTCTAATTCCGGATACATAGCAGGTAGATGCTCATGTTTTCAGTGCTTTTTCATCTTATATAAAGAAATGTAGATATGTATCAGACTTGACTGCATTATACGTACATGTATGTACATATCAAGTTATAAATATAAAAAGCAGATTCCTTCTATTTATCCGTGTACAAACTTAGTTTAGATTTAGGTGCATTATTTTATATGTTGGTATGTAATTATCAACTTGTCAAATAAAATGTACAAAATTTTACGTACCTATACGGTTTTTTTTTTCTTTCGAGAGGTTTTAAAGAGGGAACTGCATATTATTATTATGTTAAGGCGGTCTCTTCTTAATTCCTTGTGTGCCGCGTCCATTTTAGTTTAGGACTATTGAGTTCTTATTGTTCCGAAATCGAAGAGGATATGCAAAAGACAGCAATTCCGAGAACGAACCTTATCTGTTAAGGATAAAGTTGGGTCTGGGCGGCATTTGAACTTGCGATATTGTTATAGCGATGTGTACTATTGAGTTCTTATTGTTCCGAAATCGAAGAGGATATGCAAAAGACAGCAATTCCGAGAACGAACCTTATCTGTTAAGGATAAAGTTCGGTCTGGGCATCATTTGAACTTGCGATAAGATGCCATCTTACAAGTTGGGAATAATTACCTTGTACTGAAATTTCAACTCTGGTTACAGATGGAACCCCAAAAAACTCATCTCAAGTAGATATCCCTTCTTTTAAGATATCTTTAAAGTTATCACAAAACTAGAAACTATGGAAACTCAAAATTCACAATTTCACAGTCCATTTCAGAATTTCAGATTCAGGAAAAAAGAAAAATCATTTTTTATTTTTTGAAAAAGCCTCCTTTTTAGCGTTGCCAGATTTTTCACAACAAACCTCGGTGAGAAATCGGAAATCGTACGCTTTTCAAAGTGAATTACCGCACACTAGCAAAGCATTACCGTACAAATCATCTGGCAACACAGCAGCAGAGCAGCACAGAGAAAAATCAATATGGAAACTAGCGCTTTACCAAGAGATTGCGGAATAGATCAGTTGCGCTTACTTGGGTGATGTTTCAAAGTCATAGAGCAGGAAAAATGAAGACCAACAGAATTTTTCTTTTTCTTCTGCGACTTCTAGATCCCGAGATAAATCGATTAAAAAAATGCCGGTAAATCGTGAACTTTGACGTCACGGCATACGCTCCCGTAGGCGATGACGTCACATCAAATGTCCCGAGCAAAGCTCCCTCGCAGACAACGCATTAATGTGTTTGTGCGCATACATTTCTGCGCAGTTCTTTCTGCTCCTCTGCTAACGCGCTTGCATAGTGGCGCTACCTAGCGGACAAAAATTGTTCTTTTTAAGATTTAAGAGTAAGTAACTATTTTGAATAATTTCTAGGGATTTTGTCTTTGTAAAATATCAAATGTACAAAGTAAAATACATTTTATATTCTAGAAGTTTTATAAATTATTGTCTCTGTTCCTTTGTTCATTATTTTCTATTATTTTTTCAGCAGGTAACCCAAGTGGGTATTACATTAGGTTTGCACACTGCACTTGTCGGAAAAGTATTGTTACGTGTACGTGGGCGTGAATGGGTTCGTAAAAGATTAGGACTAGTGAAAACACTCGCGAATTCGTTAGTTAAATCCAGAGTACAACAAGTTTATTTAGTTCACAAAAAGTGTACACAGTCACTAGGTACAATCGCTATTACAAGGTACAATCTCTTATCACAAAGTACGATCGCTTATCTATCACGGTCACGGTTAACACTAAAACTTTCGCTTAGGTACTTTACTGTCACTTATCGCGGGATTAACACTTCGATCTTCGATATCACACTAGAAAACTCACTCACTATCACGGTACTAATCTCTTGACTATCGCTTACTAGATCGCTTAACAACACGGGTTTACTTAACGCTCGCACAGATCCAACACAACACTAACTGACAGGTGGGTACCTTCCCTCAATTTATAGCTTCCCGAGAGAGTGAGGAAGCAGTCGGAATGTGCTACTGCTCTAGAGAATTCCTCCCAAATTCCAGACAATCCTACGTCATTAATTCGTTTCTAGAACGGACTATAAAAGTCGACAATGTTGTGTCTATACCTGTTTACCTATAAGTACCTATAGTTCTGGAACCCAAATCCACACCCCGATCTATCCTAGTACAGGGGTTGTCAACTTGTGGCCCGAGAAGTACCTTTCTATTCTACATAGCATCTGGTACGCATAAACATGGAAGTTGGAGAGCCCTGATTTCAAGATTCACGATTGTAACTAGTTCTGTTTGAATTCTACCAGGTTGCGCTACCAGTATCATTTTTGATTTTGCTTCTCGAAGCTTTACGTCTCAGAATAATAATTCTGAGATAATTCAGAGACGTCTCGGAGTGGAAAGCCCTATGTATGACCATCGACAGAAAAATGTGTACTCGTATTTCCAATGCAAATATTTCAACGGTTAATTTCTGGTGTTCTCGTATTGACCCAAAATCTAAATGGGAAGTATTCTACAAGACTTCCCATTTAGGTGTTGGGTCAATACGAGAACACCAGAAATTAACCGTTGCCTATGAGGTTAAACACAAGAAGGAGTTTTCACAATTAGAGCAGTGATTAGTGTTATTATAGGGTTAGGTTAAATACAAAAAGGAGCTTCTCTTTTCCACAGATGTGACTTCTACATAATCACCTTTTTTTCCCCCTCAAATATCCAGTAGGCAATGTAACAATGTAATTTGAGAGTGTTTCCGCTACACACAACACATTTTTTTTTTTTCTTAATGACCATTGGGAATGGTCTCTAAAAGAATGTCTAAACTCTGGTGCTACCAAAGCCTGATTCTCACTAATGTCCTGATATTGCTTCAATCACAATAAGTTTCAAGCCAAACACTGCAGAGCAAGAGAAGTCCAGAATGTTTTTGGTTCTCAATAGAACACATCAGCTAGACAAAAATATTGATAATCTACACGTTTCAAGCCAAACACTGCAGAGCAAGAGAAGTCCAGAATGTTTTTGGTTCTCAATAGAACACATCAGCTAGACAAAAATATTGATAAACTGGGTCTACATGGCATGCTACGACACAGACCACATGAGTCTACTGTAGCAAGTTGTTTCATTGCTAGGAAATAACGGCGGTGAAACGCTCATTTTTTCACGTTTTGTTTCAGGAAAGCTCACCCTCCCCATCTTAGCACAATGTTCGGGCCCCTGACATTCCCCCATGAATCCAAACCTGATGGGTCTACATAAGATATCATTGCTTGCCAAATCTGAAAACAGAGCATAGAGCTTTATGCTCTGTGGCAAAATTTCACTCAGAGGCCCTCTTTCAGATAATCATGGAAAATACTTAAGTGGCCTGTGACAGCAAGTGTTGATGTTCAAAGCAGAATTTCTTTGGTTCAGACATAATGAATCTAAAAAAAAAGTCACAATAAAACATGACATAGGTTTGATGCTCTGTGCAAGCAAATTTTTGCAACGAAATTCAGTGTTCTGTTAACTGAACTATTTGATGAAAATTTGTTTCTGCACATGCACAGAAACAAGTTTTAGTCAAACAAAGTTAAAGAGTTAAAACAACAGGACAATAATTTTGCTTGCAAAACTCTTTAATCTTCTTCTTTTTTTTCACCTTTTCCCATGTACATATGGGGTTGGCGTTTTTTGTCAGTTTTTTGGGCATGCTACGACACAGACCACATGAGTCTACTGTAGCAAGTTGTTTCATTGCTAGGAAATAACGGCGGTGAAACGCTCATTTTTTCAAGTTTTGTTTCAGGAAAGCTCACCCTCCCATCTTAGCACAATGTTCGGGCCCCTGACATTCCCCCATGAATCCAAACCTGATAACAATGCTTCCCCATCAACTGATAACGTAGAGGAAGTCGTGTGTATTCTGTGTCCAGAGCGGTGCCCTAGTCATAACGAATTGCTTACTCATATATTCGTGTCACATAAGCTGGTTATCGCTGATGTTCCATTGATAGCGGACCTCAATCTGTAAGTATGATAGATTTTCAGTTGATTCAGACGGTCCGCACTTCAAAGTCTGGAATCCGCCCCGGGCGGGAATCGAACCCGCGGCCTAGCGCTTACAAGGCAGACGCACTACCAACTAAGCTAACTAGGCTGGCTAAGAGGTTTGATAGAGGGAACTATAAACTGCTAAGGTTTTATCGTCCGGAATGCAAAGAGAGGAGGACAGGATAAGAGAAAGCCAGTCGTTCTGAGAACGATCCTTATCTGTTTAGGATAAAATCCGCCTTGGGCGAAAATCGAACCCACGACCTAGCGTTTACAAGGCAGACTCGCTACCCTTCAAGCTGGTGGTCTCTCGTTCTAAAGTAAGTTTCTACAATTCTCAGAACCAGGAATGAGAATCATTACCTGCAATCTGCTGTGAGGAGTAAGTAGTGTTACGTTTAGACCCTTCTAACCGTATTTTGTCAGAAAATTTAAATTCGAAAATCGTGTGAACAGACCTTAATCCCGTGAGATATTAAAAAAAAGAAAAAAAATTAAAAATTATTTATCAGTAGTAGTGATCTCCTGGGTAGGAGAACAGGTAGATAGGAGAAAGTGTTCCATAACTTTTATCGTATCTTCATTTCCCCCGCAGGTGAAACTAGTCAACTACCTACGACGTGAAATCTACTGGCTCTCTTGTCCTGTATGTAAAACCAAAACCGAGACCAAAGTAGACCTGTACACTCATATTAAACTCAACAACCACGCCTTGCTACCGGATGAAACTCTGTGGAATTGTCCCGAGTAAGTATAACCTAAATCCACCCTTTAGGTCTGTTTGCCCCTACACCTAAGCCTCGGCAGACTCGCTACCCTTCAAGCTGGTGGTCTCTCGTTCTAAAGTAAGTTTCTACAATTCTCAGAACCAGGAATGAGAATCATTACCTGGAATCTGCTGTGGGGTGTAAGTAGTAGTGATCTCCTGGGTAGGAGAACAGGTAGATAGGAGAAAGTGTTCAATAACTTTTATCGTATCTTCATTTCCCCCGCAGGTGAAACTAGTCAACTACCTACGACGTGAAATCTACTGGCTCTCTTGTCCTGTATGTAAAACAACATATACCTACATTAGATAGATACCTAATAGAAAAAATGTAATTGTCAACTAGTTTTAAGACCTATCTTTGTATATTATTATCACAATAAAGTCAACACATATTTACAATTAAGGAGCGCGGTAGTGCTCCGCCCCGCCAAGTCAAGAAAGTTTGACCGCTTTACAATTACATTACTTTACTCTTGAGATTGCAGGTGAAACGAAACTCGGGTCAGTGCGGTGTACTAAATTGGAAACCATATTTATGACGTACGCTCCCATGGCGTAGTGGTCAAAAAATTTGTATCATGCAAATGATTGATTCCGTAACTGGCTGTTGCGGGGCTGCGGGGCCTACTCAGCCTCGTGAGGAAAATGAGTAGCTATGACATATAAATGCGCATAGCGACCGGTGCCAGCATGGTAGGTAAACATTGGATATTAGGATTATTGAGATACATACATATTTGAAAAATCCTACAATGCTACACTGCGGTGCTAAGCGAAAACGCCGTATGTAAAAAAAAAACCCCTACTTTCGGGAAATCGAGTTTAAAGGTTTCAATCTATACGGCAAACATACGTTTTTGACATACGGCAAAACGTTTTAGTAGTTTTTAAGGGGTTTAGGATAAAGAAAAAAAAAATGAAGGATCAAAATTTAGGATCATAGGAACCATTTGGCACCAAAAACCAAAAATCGATTTATTTGACATAGGTACGGCGTTTTTGCTTAGCACGGCAGTACAGTGTCCACCAAACTTCACCAAAGTTATGATACAATAACACAAAGAAATGACATTGATCATTTTTATACTTGTGGCATACATTTAAAATGTTTAAAATTCCTTTATTAATAAAAGTATTTCTTCTGACATGGGAATTTCCAGATATTTAGAATACTGGCGAGTGAAGCTCAGACAGGTGGACCTGTCTCACATATGCACTGGAATACAAATGAATGGAGAGCTGTATCATCTACTATCTGATGTATTACCAGAGGATAAGATGCTACGAGATGGTCTTCACATCAAACGACTGGTAAGTACACTGGAGAGCAACAAATTCGGGCCACTATCATCTACTATCTGATGTATTACCAGAGGATAAGATGCTACGAGATGGTCTTCACATCAAACGACTGGTAAGTACACTGGAGAGCAATAAATTCGGGGAACCCCTATTTTTTGGTTTTTCTCAAACTGCTGCTCAGTGTTCAATTTTTTTCGGTAAAACCATTATTAATGTTTTTTTGCTGTAAAGTTTAAAACTTATTCTACAAGACCGCATACCTAATACTTACCCTGTGAGTAAAAAAAGAAAAATGAAAAACAAGGATGTTTTATGCTGAAAATGTATGTTTTTGGAGATAACTGTTGGTGTAACTTTTTTTCTCCTCAATATTTGAAAAAATAAAATAAAATCCGCCCCGGGCGGGAATCGAACGCGCGGCCTAGCGCTTACAAGGCAGACGCACTACCAACTAAGCTAACTAGGCTGGCTCCAAACGTTCTTAATAACCACTAGACTTTGTATTTTTATTGATATTAAGCAAGTGTATCTAGGTGTAGGACCAACTCTATTACTGTTCTATGTTCAATTCATTTGTATTGAAGTTTCTTCAATATGGTAGTGTCCAGAGTCCTTCCACAAGGCCTTCAAAATCGCATCGTCTTGAATTGTGATTGGAGAGCCCTGATTTCAAGATTCACGATTGTAACTAGTTCTGTTTGAATTCTACCAGGTTGCGCTACCAGTATCATTTTTGATTTTGCTTCTCGAAGCTTTACGTCTCAGAATAATAATTCTGAGATAATTCAAACGAACATTATCCCATCAGGATAAAATCCGCCCCTGGCGGGAATCGAACCCGCGGCCTAGCGCTTACAGGGCAGACGCACTACCAACTAAGCTAACTAGGCTGGCTCCAAACGTTCTTAATAACCACTAGACTTTGTATTTTTATTGATTAAATCCGCCCCGGGCGGGAATCGAACCCGCGGCCTAGCGCTTACAAGGCAGACGCACTACCAACTAAGCTAACTAGGCTGGCAAAGACTTTGTATTTTTATTGATATTAAGCAAGTGTAGGTGTAGGACCAACTCTATTACTGTTCTATGTTCAATTCATTTGTATTGGAGTTTCTTCAATATGGTAGTTTCCAGAGTTCTAGTCCAGAGTCCTTCCACAAGGCCTTCAAAATCGCATCGTCTTGAATTGTGAACTTTGAACTAGCACAAGGCAGACCCAGACGCCTTGTAAGCGCTAGGCCGCGGCCTGGCAAAAAAAAGCATTAAAGTAGGATTTACTTGAAAGATAGGGAAACCCCGATTTTTGGGGTTGAAATAATGAGAGTTGATATAATGGAGGTTGAAATAATCGAGGTTCTACTGTACTTTTTCTTGGTAGTTTCCAGAGTTCTAGTCCAGAGTCCTTCCACAAGGCCTTCAAAATCGCATCGTCTTGAATTGTGAACTTTGAACCAGCACAAGGCAGACGCCTTGTAAGCGCTAGGCCGCGGCCTGGCAAAAAAAAGCATTAAAGTAGGATTTCCTTGAAAAACCCCGATTTTTGGGGTTGAAAGAAGGTTGAAATAATCGAGTTTATACTGTACTGTAGGTAGGTAATAGGTGAACTTTGAACTAGCACAAGGCAGACCCAGACGCCTTGTAAGCGCTAGGCCGCGGCCTGGCAAAAAAAAGCATTAAAGTAGGATTTCCTTGAAAGATAGGGAAAAACCCCGATTTTTGGGGTTGAAATAATGAGAGTTGATATAAAGGAGGTTGAAATAATCGAGGTTCTACTGTACTTGTTCTATTACCTACCTACTCTTATTGGAAATACCTGAACACTTCACGCAGGCACATCGTAATCAGTTACAGACAGCATACACAGACGACTCTACCCTGGTGTCTATACCCAAGAAAAACCATTGCTCTGTCCTACTACTCTTATTGTCTTTTATCTATCAACTCTACATGTCCCGCGTGTTTCAGGAGAAGGCTTTGGTTCAGCAAGAGTTGGAACGTACAGACACTAGTTACTCTGCTCAATGCATGTTCTGCCGTCATGATATGGGACCTACTCGTGTTCACTACATTAATCATCTGTCTGAATTCCATAACGTACAGCTGGGAGCTCCCGATACTCTGGTCTATGTCGATAAACTACTGGCCGTGGTACAGCGACAAGTGGACAAGTGAGTAGTCTAGCAATTTAAACTAACCTGGCATACACTGCTCAATGCATGTTCTGCCGTCATGATATGGGACCTACTCGTGTTCACTACATTAATCATCTGTCTGAATTCCATAACGTACAGCTAGGAGCGCCCGATACTCTGGTCTATGTCGATAAACTACTGGCCGTGGTACAGCGACAGGTAGACAAGTGAGTAGTCTAGCAATTTAAACTAACCTGTCATACACAAAAAGCCCACTCAGAGAACTACTGGCCGTGGTACAGCGACAGGTAGACAAGTGAGTAGTCTAGCAATTTAAACTAACCTGTCATACACAAAAAGCCCACTCAGAGGCTTAGATGTTAAGGCAAAAAGCCCACTCAGAGGTTTAGATGGTAGGGCAAAAAGCCCACTCAGAGGTTTAGATGGTAGGGCAAAAAGCCCACTCAGAGGCTTAGATGTTAGGGCAAAAAGCTTACTGAGAGGCTTAGATGTTAGGGCAAAAAGCCCACTCAGAGGCTTAGATGTTAGGGCAAAAAGCCCACTCAGAGGCTTAGATGTTAGGGCAAACAGCCCACTCAGAGGCTTAGATGTTAGGGCAAACAGCCCACTCAGAGGCTTAGATGTTAGGGCAAAAAGCCCACTGAGAGGCTTAGATGTTAGGGCAAAAAGCCCACTCAGAGGCTTAGATGTTAGGGCAAAAAGCCCACTCAGAGGCTTAGATGTTAGGGCAAAAAGCCCACTCAGAGGCTTAGATGTTAGGGCAAAAAGCCCACTGAGAGGCTTAGATGTTAGGGCAAACAGCCCTAAAGGATAGGTTAAGCTTCTACGAAACTAACTTGTTATAGGAGGGCACGCTTATCTCAGCGGTAATGCGCTTGCTTGCCATGCAGTGGTTTCGAGTTACAGCATCGGCGGGCAAAAAGCCCACTCAGAGGCTTAGATGTTAGGGCAAAAAGCTTACTGAGAGGCTTAGATGTTAGGGCAAAAAGCCCACTCAGAGGTTTAGATGGTAGGGCAAAAAGCCCACTCAGAGGCTTAGATGGTAGGGCAAACAGCCCACTCAGAGGCTTAGATGTTAGGGCAAAAAGCTTACTGAGAGGCTTAGATGTTAGGGCAAAAAGCCCACTCAGAGGCTTAGATGTTAGGGCAAAAAGCCCACTCAGAGGCTTAGATGTTAGGGCAAAAAGCCCACTCAGAGGCTTAGATGTTAGGGCAAAAAGCCCACTGAGAGGCTTAGATGTTAGGGCGAAAAGCCCACTGAGAGGCTTAGATGTTAGGGCAAACAGCCCTAAAGGATAGGTTAAGCTTCTACGAAACTAACTTGTTATAGGAGGGCACGCTTATCTCAGTGGTAATGCGCTTGCTTGCCACTTGCCATGCAGTGGTTTCGAGTTACAACATCGGCAAAAAAATTGAATGCAAATATTTCACAGGTTACTTTTTGGTGTCATCGTGTTGAGCCAGCACCTAAATGAGAAGTATTGTGTCTCTTACTGCCCATATCTGATAAGGGACATACTATTGGATGGGCATGCTATGACACAGACCACAAATGGGTCTACTGTAGCAGTTGTTTCATTGCTACGAAATAAAAACGGCGGTGAAACACTCATCTTTGAAGGAAAATTGATATTTTGCCAACCTATTTAGCTTGGAAGGTAGCTCTTCTGCCTAGGAAGCGGTAGGTCGCGGATTCGATCCCCGTCCTGAGCTTTATCTTAAGCAGATAAGGCTCGTTCTCGGAACGGCTGACTTTCTCCTATCCTGTCCTCCTTCTCCGTTGGATTTCGAGACGATAAAACCTTCCTCGTAACGCTCGCACAGATCCAACACAACACTAACTGACAGGTGGGTACCTTCCCTCAATTTATAGCTTCCCGAGAGAGTGAGGAAGCAGTCGGAATGTGCTACTGCTCTAGAGAATTCCTCCCAAATTCCAGACAATCCTACGTCATTAATTCGTTTCTAGAACGGACTATAAAAGTCGACAATGTTGTGTCTATACCTGTTTACCTATAAGTACCTATAGTTCTGGAACCCAAATCCACACCCCGATCTATCCTAGTACAGGGGTTGTCAACTTGTGGCCCGAGAAGTACCTTTCTATTCTATCTTTCTGTTTCAGTTTGAAATGTTTGTTCTGCGAGAGAACCTACAAGACTCGGGACGTACTCAAGGAACACATGAGGAAGAAGGGGCACAAGAGATTGAATCCATATAATGAAATGTATGATCAGTTCTACATAGACTCCTATAGAGAAATGGATAGAAGCTGGAAGGTAAATACCTAAGTAAATTACATAACATTATATTTATGGCCAGGTCCAGTAAGTGATTTAAAATCGAATTAAGCATTGAAGCAATCTGATTGGTTGATTTGAAATTCAAAAATTTCAGCCAATCAGATATACATATTGCTTAACCGAAAAGAAAAGTTAAACGGAATTTAAACTCGAGGCTTAGATGTTAGGGCAAACAGCCCTAAAGGATAGGTTAAGCTTCTACGAAACTAACTTGTTATAGGAGGGCACGCTTATCTCAGAGGTAATGCGCTTGCTTGTCATGCAGTGGTTTCGAGTTACAACATCGGCAAAAAAAATTGAATGCAAATATTTCAACAGGTTACTTTTTGGTGTCATCGTGTTGAGCCAGCCCCTAAATGAGAAGTATTGTGTCTCTTACTGCCCATCTGATAAGGGACACACTATTGGATGGGCATGCTATGACACAGACCAAATGGGTCTACTGTATAGCAGTTGTTTCATTGCTACGAAATAAAAACGGCGGTGAAACACGCATCTTTGAAGGAAAAGGAAAATTGATATTTTGCCAACCTATTTAGTTTGGAAGGTAGCTCTTCTGCCTAGTAAGCGGTAGGTCGCGGATTCGATCCCCGTCCTGAGCTTTATCGTAAGCAGATAAGGTTCGTTCTCGGAACGGCTGACTTTCTCCTATCCTATCCTCCTTCTCCGTTGGATTTCGAGACGATAAAACCTTCCTTATTACAGTCTTCAAAAACCTTTTCTATCTTTCTGTTTCAGTTTGAAATGTTTGTTCTGCGAGAGAACCTACAAGACTCGGGACGTACTCAAGGAACACATGAGGAAGAAAGGGCACAAGAGATTGAATCCACATAATGAAATGTATGATCAGTTCTACATAGACACCTATAGAGAAATGGATAGAAGCTGGAAGGTAAATACCTAAGTAAATTGTACATAACATTTTATTTATGGCCAGGTCCAGTAAGTGATTTAAACTCGAATTAAGCATTGAAGCAATCTGATTGGTTGATTTGAAATTCAAAAATTTCAGCCAATCAGATATATACGTACATATTGCTTAACCGAAAAGAAAAGTTAAACGGAATTTAAACTCACTTACCCCTGGGGCCATAAAGTTGAACTCTTCGATTAAGCAATCTGATTAGCAAATTGATTGTTTCTTTATTTTTTTTAATCAACAAATCAGATTGCTTTATCCAAAAGTTTAACGGAGTTTAAACCCACTGTGTGAACCCGGCCATGAATAAACAGCATGAAGCAATGGCCTAACAGTTTGGAATTAGAGTTATTATTACATTATTTACGTTTATCATAGGTAAGTCTAATAGCAACTTCTTGTATTAGCTAATTGCATCAATTTATTTGTTTTATTTGTTGAACATTTCAAAATAAATACCAATTCAAGACTTATTTAAATCCTAATTAATTGGACTTGATTTGTTGTTTATATTTAGTGTTATCTGGGATGTTATTTTGCATAAATGCTTCTTATCAATTAGTAAAAACCAGATTAGTACGAATTAAAGAGTTACGAGTAAACACAGACAAATATTAGCATAAAGTTAAAACCGAGATCTATCATTCAAGTGGAATATTATGGCATTCAAATTTGATTACAATACTACTAAGTGCATAACAGGACAGTGACACTGGATGAGATTTTTGACACCGAGATCTATCATTCAAGTGGAATATTATGGCATTCAAATTTGATTACAATACTACTAACTGCATAACAGGACAGTGACACTGGATGCGATTTTTGACGCCGAGATCTATCATTCAAGTGGAATATTATGGCATTCAAATTTGATTACAATACTACTAACTGCATAACAGGACAGTGACACTGGATGAGATTTTTGACGTAAAAATGGGGTACTAAGCTAACGTAAATATTGATTAAAAAAATAAAATCAGGTAAAATTTCAGGAGAAAACAATAAAATACTGAAGAGGAACGCAAATGCTGGTTCTACAGTCTCTTTTTTGGTCGTTTCTTCAGACTTTCACATTGGTTTTCAAAACGATAGGAATCCCGTTTTAAATTCGTATTTCAATGAGATTTGAGCAATATTTTCTCTCAACAGAGAGACCTATCAAAGAGACCTGTAGTAAATTAGTTAACAGAGACCTGATAAATAATAAATTTTGCTACAATATCAAGGAAGGGATAGTAAGTTACCATAGCTGAGAATGAATGTGTCTCTGTTTGGGTATGAAATTCTGAGTGCTATCCTTGCAAGACCACTGGGATGGTTGCTGTCTGCCATTACTTGTACTGGTATCATCTGGAATAATAGAATAGAATTATTTTAAATACTTCTCTACTGTTAGGAAAAGAGAAAAAGTTCCCAAGAGACCAAAAAAAAAGACATTGGTCTCTCTCTTATGTGAAGGCACTTCAGACCTGAAGTTTTGTGGTTTGAGTCCAAGTCCAGTCACAATATTTAGCTTAATGCATTGATCAGGGAACAACCTTTGTGATGAGCATCTTTTCGTATTTCAATGAGATTTGAGCAATATTTTCTCTCAACAGAGAGACCTATCAAAGAGACCTGTAGTAAATTAGTTAACAGAGACCTAATAAATAATAAATTCTGCTACAATATCAAGGAAGGGATAGCAAGTTACCATAGCTGAGAATGAATGTGTCTCTGTTTGGGTATGAAATTCTGAGTGCTATCCTTGCAAGACCACTGGGATGGTTGCTGTCTGCCATTACTTGTACTGGTATCATCTGGAACAAGAGAATAGAATTATTTTAAATACTTCATTGGTCATTGGTCTCTCTCTCTCATGTGAAGGCACTTCAGACCTGAAGTTTTGTGTTTTGAGTCCAAGTCCAGTCACAATATTTAGCTTTGTACATTGATCAGGGAACAACCTTTGTGATGAGCATCTATGCCTATACAATTCCAATCTCTCCTCAATTTTTTAAGCTCAACTGAATCCCATTTTACAACTCAAATTTTTCATTCAAGTAATTTTGAGATACAATCTTCAGACTTTGAATGGTAGAAGACAAGCACTTACCAAAGAATTTGCTAAACACTACAAAGTAGTTATTCTGAGGTACAATTTGGTTGAGTCCGTAATGTTTGTTGAGAAAGCACAGGAACTTCTGCGATGGCTTATCAATGGCCAGCTGATGAGCTTTGACATTCATATCTTGAAGCATATGCTCGAACAGTATATTACCACAGCCTTGTCTCTGCATACTCTCATGCACATAGAAGTCAAGAACACACAGTGTATTCTTCTGTACACACTTCCCTGCTTTGTCAAATAGATAGAGATTCTTCCAACCCATTTTGAGCAAACCAATGACTAGACCATGCTTCCTGGGAAAAATAAATAATTGAATTAATAATGAATGATATCTTGTGTTTTCAACAGCATTTGTGCTCCGGAGTTAAATTTGTTTGGCACCAAAGAGGAACACAAAAGTGTGTAGACTTTAAGCTTATAAGAACCATTTTTTTTCTTTTAGTAACCTAATTTTACAATGGATACTTACTTGAGTCCACCTGTCCTATCAGTCAGTAGGTAAAGAATATGCTCAGAGTTTTGCATCTTGAGGGCACTCGTTATTGGTTTCTGTAATCCCTGAGCAACCGCTGAGGCCCAGCCTATCTTATCAAGGATTTCCGACATATGGTGATAGCACAGGCTGAAACAATAGGACAATTTGGGATTAACAAGGAGTATATATTTTTCCTTTCTTTTTTTGGTACTTGTGCAGAAGTCATGTCAGTGGAAGATTGCTACCAAAGGAACTGGTACAAACAAGCAGTGACCAGTGTTATTATAGAGTTGGGTTAAATACAGGCATGGTTGGTCCAGTGGTAACATGCTTGCTTGCCATGCAGAAGGTCCCGGGTTCGAATCCCACCATCGACAAAAAATTGTACTTGTTTTTTGATTGCAAATATTTCAACGGGTTACTTTCTGGTGTTCTCGTGTTGACCCAGCACCTAAATGGGAAGTAATGTGTCTCTTCTCGCCCATTCTGATGAGAGGCATACTACGGGATGGACATGCTACGACACAGGCCACATGCGTCTAATGGTAGCAGTTGTTTCATTGCTACGAAAATAAAAATGGCGGTGGAACACTCATCTTAAAAGAAAAAGAAGCTTTCTTTTCCCCACTGTTGTGGCTTCTGCATAATTACTCTTTTTTCTCATTCAAATTCAATAGATATAACTACAGATAGGTATACAAGATCTATGTTGATTGTGAATAGTCAACTGCCTGTAGCTTCTGCACTTGCCCAAGCAATTACAAGATCTTTCTGAAAGATACTTATTGAAGAATGAGATATAAACAGTGATGATGATCCAAGGGCACAAGTAAACACACACATTTATAGTATACCTAGTTAACATACACTCAAATACCTCTCCTAGGGTACAGGCGTAGATGAATAGCCTACCCCAGGACAGAAGGAATTTTTGGTCATTTTTAATTTTAGAATCTAGAAACTAAAAATTTTAGGCTCATTTTAATTTTATTTTGCCTGTATGTCTTGACCAGGCAAAATTAAAATTAAAATGAGCCCCTTTTCTAAGAAAAGAGTTTCACAAAATGGACCAATTTACAATCATTATGAAATGAAAAATTTACTTAGTTTCTCGTTTATCCCCCTTGAAAGTTTGCAGGTATCAGCGTATGAAGAATCTTTTCAACAGGAAGATGTAAAATATTTGCTGATGATATCAAATCAAATTCCATGATTGAAGGTAATATCTTTTCCAAAGTTTTTCTGTCAAGAAGGCCTAACGCAATAAAGATAAATCAATTCTGTCTGAATTACAGGAAGTCGGAAGTGAGTGTCTGCTCTGAGTAATGTATTGAACAAGGTACAAGGTTGTCTAAAGTTACTGAACTTGAACTTCAACTTTCCAGGTTTCCTTGAAACTTTTGGTGCGATGAAAAATTCGAATTTTCGAAATATTTCGAGATTTTTGAAAATTTCTCGCCGTCACCTCCTTATCGCCTACGCACAGAGAAAAATCGTTGCAACGTTGCCAGTTCAAAGTGAAGTCTGCGCGGGAAATTTTTAAAAAATTACACTCTTATCAGTCGTTATCATTTGGGAATTTGGAGCAGATATGCTGTTCTTGCGTTTTGCTTTTTGCAGTGTTTTTTGTGTGTTAATGGTGTTTTCTAGAGACCTTTAACTTTAAGTAGGGTGCTTATTTAAAGGTATGAGGGTAGCATTAATCCATTTTTCATAGAAGTTAGGTACGGTACATTCCTTGAGAATGTTCATGAGAAAATAAGTGCCTGACATAAGTAGGTATGATAGTATTGTTGTTACTACCTTATCAATGTAATGGGGTAAACACCTAGGGATAGAGAATCACTCATGAACCAAGAAATTGTCAAACATTTATTTTCTTGGAACCTATTTCATTCCGAAGCATATTAATGGCATCCTTTCTCACCTCAAATCTCCACTGTCATGCAGTCAAGTTTTCCCCATTTCTAGCCGACAAACTTGCTGTTGCTTCATGTGAACACTTTGGATTCACTGGTGGGGGTGTTTTATACTTATTAGAGCTTACACAAGGTGTTCTCAAGGAATGTGGATGTGTAAACTGGACGAGTGCATTATTTGATCTGGCATGGAGTGAAAGCTACGAGAATCTCATTGCAGTAGCTAGTGGAGATGGTGTAGTACAAGTAAGAAATGTTTCTAGTTTGGACAGCCCTACTCTATTCCAAGAGCACACACTGGAGGTTCAGTCGGTTGACTGGAACCAAGCATTCATTCTGTCTGGTTCCTGGGACAGCACTGTCAAAGTTTGGGATCCTGAGAGACAAACTTCAGTGATGACATTCCCGACATTTAGTCCTGTACATTGTGCTACCTGGGCTCCAATGTCACCAAATGGATTCGGATGTGTGACAGCAGATGGCACACTGAGAATTATAGATACTTCTATTCCACAGCAAGTTTCCGTCACTAATGTTTTCTCAGGAGATGTCCTAGCCTGTGCATGGAGCAAGCATGACAACAACATCATTGTCACGGGAGGTTCTGACTGCTCTGTCAAGGTCTGGGACACTCGCAACATGACCTCCTGTCTCAGCATTTGTGCTCCGGAGTTAAATTTGTTTGGCACCAAAGAGGAACACAAAAGTGTGTAGACTTTAAGCTTATAAGAACCATTTTTTTTCTTTTAGTAACCTAATTTTACAATGGATACTTACTTGAGTCCACCTGTCCTATCAGTCAGTAGGTAAAGAATATGCTCAGAGTTTTGCATCTTGAGGGCACTTGTTATTGGTTTCTGTAATCCCTGAGCAACCGCTGAGGCCCAGCCTATCTTATCAAGGATTTCCGACATATGGTGATAGCACAGGCTGAAACAATAGGACAATTTGGGATTAACAAAGGAGTATATATTTTTCCTTTCTTTTTTGGTACTTGTGCAGAAGTCTGGAAGTCATGTCAGTGGAAGATTGCTACCAAAGGAACTGGTACAAACAAGCAGTGACCAGTGTTATTGTAGAGTTAAATACAGGCACGGTTGGTCCAGTGGTAACATGCTTGCTTGCCATGCAGAAGGTCCTGGGTTCGAATCCCACCATCGACAAAAATTTGTACTCGTTTTTTGATTGCACATATTTCAATGGGTTACTTTCTGGTGTTCTCATGTTGACCCAGCACCTAAATGGGAAGTATTGTGTCTCTTCTCGCCCATCTGATGAGAGGCATACTACAGGATGGGCATGCTATGACACAGGCCACATGTGTCTAAGGTAGCAGTTGTTTCATTGCTACGAAATAAAAACAGTGGTGGAACACTCATCTTAAAAAAAAAGAAGCTTTCTTTCCCACTGTTGTGGCTTCTGCATAATTACCCTTTTTTCTCATTCAAATTCAATAGATATAACTACAGATAGGTACAAGATCTATGTGATTGTGAATAGTCAACTGCCTATAGCTTCTGGCACTTGCCCAAGCAATTACAAGATCTTTCTGAATAGATACTTATTGAAATGAGATATAAACAGTGATGATGATCCAAGGGGCACAAGTAAACAACATATTTATATACCTAGTTACATAACACTCAAATACCTCTCTAGGTACAGGCTTAGATGGATACCTACCAGACAGAAGGAATTTTTGGTCATTTTCAATTTTAGATCTAAAAATTTTAGGCTCATTTTAATCTTGCCTGTAAGTCTTGACCAGGCAAAATTAAAATGAGCCCTTTTCTAAGAATAGTTTCACAAAATGAAAAATTTACAATCATCATGCTACGACACAGGCCACATGCGTCTAATGTAGCAGTTGTTTCATTGCTACGAAATAAAAATGGCGGTGGAACACTCATCTTAAAAGAAAAAGAAGCTTTCTTTCCCACTGTTGTGGCTTCTGCATAATTACTCTTTTTTCTCATTCAAATTCAATAGATATAACTACAGATAGGTACAAGATCTATGTGATTGTGAATAGTCAACTGCCTGTAGCTTCTGGCACTTGCCCAAGCAATTACAAGATCTTTCTGAATAGATACTTATTGAAATGAGATATAAACAGTGATGATGATCCAAGGGGCACAAGTAAACAACACATTTATATACCTAGTTACATAACACTCAAATACCTCTCTAGGTACAGGCGTAGATAGGTACCAGACAGAAGGAATTTTTGGTCATTTTTAATTTTAGATCTAAAAGTTTTAGGCTCATTTTAATTTTGCCTGTATGTCTTGACCAGGCAAATTAAAATGAGCCCTTTTCTAAGAAAAGTTTCACAAAATGGACAATTTACAATCATTATGAAATGAAAAACTTACTTTAGTTCTCGTTTATCCCCTTGAAAGTTTGCAGGTATCAGCGTATTGAGAATCTTTTCAACAGGAGATGTAAAATATTTGCTGATATCAAAATCAAATTCCATGATTGACGGTAATTCTTTTCCAAAGTTTTTCTGTCAAGAACCTAACGCAATAAAGATAAATCAATTCTGTCTGAATACAGGAAGTCGGAAGTGAGTGTCTGCTCTGAGTAATGTATTGAACAAGGTACAAGGTTGTCTAAAGTTACTGAACTTGAACTTCAACTTTCCAGCTTCCCTTGAAACTTTTGGTGCGATGAAAAATTCGAATTTTCGAAATATTTCGAGATTTTTGAAAATTTCGCGTCACCTCCTTATCGCCTACGCACAGAGAAAAATCGTTGCAACGTTGCCAGTTCAAAGTGAAGTCTGCGGGAAATTTTAAAAAATTACACTCTTATCAGTCGTTATCATTTTGGAATTTGGAGCAGATATGCTGTTCGTTTTGCTTTTGCAGTGTTTTTTGTGTGTATTCTTTTCCAAAGTTTTTCTGTCAAGAACCTAACACAATAAAGATAAATCAATTCTGTCTGAATATAGGAAGTCGGAAGCTCTGAGTAATGTAGTATTGAACAAGGTACAAGGTTGTCTAAAGTTACTGAACTTGAGAACTTGAACTTTCCAGCTTCCCTTGAAACTTTTGGTGCGATGAAAAATTCGAAATATTTCGAGATTTTTGAAAATTTCGCGCCACCTCCTTATCGCCTACGCACAGAGAAAAATCGTTGCGACGTTGCCAGAAGTGAAGTCTGCGGGAAATTTTAAAAAATTACACTCTTATCAGTCGTTATCATTTTGGAATTTGGAGCAAATATGCTGTTCGTTTTGCTTTTGCAGTGTTTTATATGTGGTAATGGTGTTTTCTAGAGACCTTTAACTTTAAGTAGGGTGCTTATTTAAAGGTATGAGGTAGCATTAATCCATTTTTCATAGACGTTAGGTACCAGTACCTACAGCAATTTCAACATTCCTTGAGAATGTTCATGAAAATAATGTTCTGACATAAGTAGGTATGATTGTTGTTACTATGTTACTACTACTACCTCATCAATGTAATGGGGTAAACACCTAGGGATAGAGAATCACTCATGAACCAAGAAATTGTCAAACATTTATTTCCTTGGAACCTAATTCATTCCGAAGCATATTAATGGCATCCTTTCTCACCTCAAATCTCCACTGTCATGCAGTCAAGTTTTCCCCATTTCTAGCCGACAAACTTGCTGTTGCTTCATGTGAACACTTTGGATTCACTGGCGGGGCTGTTTTATACTTATTAGAGCTTACACAAGGTGGTGTGTTAATGGTGTTTTCTAGAGACCTTTAACTTTAAGTAGGGTGCTTATTTAAAGGTATGAGGTAGCATTAATCCATTTTTCATAGAAGTTAGGTACATTCCTTGAGAATGTTCATGAAAATAATGTCCTGACATAAGTAGGTATGATATATTGTTGTTACTACCTTATCAATGTAATGGGGTAAACACCTAGGGATAGAGAATCACTCATGAACCAAGAAATTGTCAAACATTTATTTTCTTGGAACCTATTTCATTCCGAAGCATATTAATGGCATCCTTTCTCACCTCAAATCTCCACTGTCATGCAGTCAAGTTTTCCCCGTTTCTAGCCGACAAACTTGCTGTTGCTTCATGTGAACACTTTGGATTCACTGGCGGGGGTGTTTTATACTTATTAGAGCTTACACAAGGTGTAAAGGGCCGGAGTTATGGCCTATTCAAATTTTCATTTTTCCATGTTCTCTCGCCAATAGGGGAAGCACCAAAAATGGGAAATTCATATCGATTGGTGATTTGTGCTTCGAATAGGTCCCACTAATGATTCATATTGAAATTCAGTCCCAAAAATAAAATTTTGAAACATCCATTTTGAGCCCTGAATGCTATCAGGGCCGAAAGTCTAAATTTCATTTTTGGGTCTGAATTTCAATGTGAATCATCAGCGGGACCTATTTGAAGCACAAATCACCAATCAATATGAAGTTCCCAATTTTGGTACTTCCCCTATTGGCAGGAGAAGAAAATTCAATTATTCAACGTGATTCAACCTACCTGTTAATACCCACCACACACTTTCACGCATGATTGACCGTGTGTGTGGCGGACCAAAGACCTTCATTGTTACAATGGAGCAGTTGCAAATGGGTAAAACTTAAAAATAAATGGTCGATTCCTATGTCAAAGGCTGGGAAAAATCCAAATCTGAGGTCAAAACTCCGAAAAAATAAATGTAAAAGGTCTAAAATTCAATTTTTTTATTTTCCGTTCTAATGAAAGAGCTCAAAGATGTGTGACGTCAGACTTTACGCAGTTGTTTTTTTCGTCCGCTAGGTAGCGCCAGTATGCAAGCACGCTTGTGGAGAAGCAGAAAGAAATGCGCACCCTGGTTGTCGGTTTGAACTTAAACTTGTACCAAAGTACTACGTTCTTTAAGACCTTTGATATGATGTATCAAAAGTAGGGGGTTCCCATTTAAGATTTTAAAGTTGACCTCCCTGGGGCCGCCCCTGATAGTGCCGAAAATTTGAGATCCCCTTAAAATAGGTTCCCCTTGAAAATAAAGAAATACGTGTTTTAGGATTTTTCCGAATCCTAAATGGTCCTCGAGTTTTCAGGGGTGGCAACTTTTTTTTAACACCCTGTATGTGGTCTACCAGGTCTACTAGGTTTTTTTCTCTCTTTTTTCTTTCTTATTCTCGTTTGATTCTAAGCCTAGATCTAGAGGGCCTATCCCTAAATCCGCCCCTGTTCACTCACCTGGTAAAATTGACTGGAGGCCGAAAAGTACTTTCCATTCCCACAACCCACGTCAATAAGTACTGAACCCACTGATACAGAATTCAGAAAATTAGATACTCTACGCCATGGCGAGTGTCTGGTATCACTGAAATGATCAGGCTATCCTGTCTTCCTTCGATTTCGGGACGATAAGACCCTAGCAGTTACAGTTCCCTCTGTCAAACCCCTTTAAAAAATGTACATGTACGAAGAAGTAACTACTTGAATAAGTGCATGATAATAAAATGGAATGAAAATATCTAAATTTGAAAATAGGTATAAGTACCTATGCTGATATTGAAAAATAGTGATAAGAAAATGCGTAGATAGGTACCTATTCGATCTATTTGAGCCCCTAACCCTAACCCAAATCCCTATGGTAATAAGCTCACAGCGCGTCGTACGATATTGGTAGATGACGTCATCACGGGAGTACAGTGTTGTCGCTAGGTATGATATCGGCGTGCTTGAGACTCTCATGTTCCGAGAGCTATATCTCGCGATCTAGTGAACGCATTTTCTTCGTTTTAGTCTCAATATTTTTTTTTAATTTTTATAGTTTTTTCTGAGATAGTAAAAAAAAATCATGAGAATCACCAATTATTACTTTCTATTTTTTACTTGAAGAACCCTCTTGTGTTAGCATAAATTACTTCATAGGTATTGCTATCTATTACTGTTAAAGTAGGTTCTCTATCTTCCTTGGCTATCTTTTCCTTCCTAATGGGAGGTTTCAGGAGATACAAGGGGTCATCAGCTGATTTTCCTCAACTGCACACACCAGTTGCCATCATCATAGTAGTACTGTTCTATACACACATCAGGCATAGTCTCACACAGATCCCTCAACTCATTATCTTCAAACACATGGTAATATCTGAGGTGTGTCTGTGCACTATGAGCATTGGTGTACGGGACGAACACATCGGCCTTATCAAACTCCTTGTGTTTACTCCCCTGACGGAGATAGTTGGACTTGCTTTCCCGACATTGGTCCTTGGCCCATACGTAGATCAGCGCCTGGCCTAAAACAGAGGCAAAACATTCGCTATAAAACAAAAGTAAATAAACCCAGTGGAACATGGACACCAGCATAGTTAGATTGGAAGGTAGCTCCCTTCTTTGGAAGCACTTGTGACCAAGATGTAGCTCAGATGTTCTTCTTCCTTGTCCTTACTTTCTTAGTTCGCGGGTTCGATCCCCGCCCGGGGCGAAATTTATCCTAAACAGATAAGGTTCGTCCTCTGAATGGCTGGCTTTCTCCTATCCTGTCCTTCTCTGTTCGATGTCGGGACAATAAGACGTCCGCTCTTAAAGTTCCCTCTCTTCTTTTTTATTCGCCTTTTCCCATGTACAGACGGGGTCGGCGTTTTTCATCAGCCTCTCAATCAGACCTAGAGCTAGGGTGATTGCTTTGGGCAATAAGGATATTCTATTTAGTGATGGAGATAGCCATACAAACTATCAACTGTCTAATAGGTCCTATAGGAAGATGAAGGTATTTGTTGTTAGAGATGTAATGTCTTCTTTATCACCGAGTAGTATTAACTATACTACCGACATTGTTACGTTTATGGGCAACTGGATATGTTATCAGGTTGTTGTAAATCAACTCACCTTAGGCAACAGAATAGTCTATTTGTTATGCCCACGACTTACACTCAGACTGCCTGACAGACCTATAGGTCTTGGTCTCATCGGAACGTGTGGGGCGGGAAAATCTTCCGATATAGAATCTTCGTCTATCAGACATTCAGCACGTCTGTGAGACCTATTCTAGGTCTTAACCACACACGTTCCAACGGTCTGTAAAGGCGTGTCCACACATAGTCGATCGATTATCGATCCATGGGGATCGACATCGATCGACGGCTGGCGACTATGTGTGGACACGCCTTAACACGGTCTGAGCGCGATTGGTGGTCATAATGATTGTTACAAAGTTAAAGACAGGAATTGACGAGCTGGGTGCAAAAAGGGAAATATGGATTTTTTGCCCTTTTTGCGTAAAACGGTTTTATATTAGGACAGCACCCTGCCTCAGTGATGTAGTGATCTAGGTTCTCACTCAGTAAACAGGTAGACATGGGTTCACGGTTCAATCCCAAGTACAACATGGAATTTATTATGTAAGGTGGTAGAAAATGTCTCCAGAATTACCCTTGTCTTGTGATCGCCTTCCACTCAAGAGTCCACTGAACTTGTTAGTTCTAGTGCTCCAACCTCACCAAATTTTTCTTGGTTTTGAATTAACTGACTTCTAGTTCTCAACAAAAAACACAAAAGGTAAGGTAACACCATAAAGCCATTAAATATCTCAGTTTGATGATTTTCATTTATTGCCCTTTTTGCACCCAGCTCCTCAATTGTTCTTATCTGGTAATAGCTCCCTGGATGAGCTTGCCTTTACTTTCCCAGGTTGGTTTTTTTTTTTTTTTTTTTTTTGCCAAATTTTATCAAAATAGAAAAAAATATTCAAGAGTGATTGTGAAACAAACAAACAAACAAACAAACAAACAAACAGAGATACCTCCTAGATGCAGACAAGCTAAATGAAAGACAAGAGAAAAAACTTGAACCTCGCTTCGTTCGAATTTACGTTCGAATTTGTAGGTAGGTACGATTTGTAACGGTTCTATGGTCTTATCGTCCCGAAATCGAAGAGAGAAGGAAGACAGGACAGAAGAAAGCCAGCCGTTCCGAGAACGAACATTATACCATCAGGCTAAAATCCGCCCCGGGTGGGAATCGAACCCGCGGCCTAGCGCTTACAAGGCAGACGCACTACCAACAGGCTGGCGATTTGTAACGGTTCATTTCCGAAAAAAATTCAATCTACATAAACCGCCTTGGAAATTAATAAAATGATACAACACGCATATCACACTAAATCTGCAGATTGCATAACCTGTAAATATTCACGGCGGCGTGTTTATGTTCATCAAATGACACAGAGCGCGGCAAATTTTGAATTTGAAAGTCATATGACTTTTGACTTTTGACCGCTGTCACTTGTGTTAAGTAACGTTGTCTGTGGTCGACTGTCGACTGGTCGATACCCTGATGGGTCGATTGGTCGAAGGACGAAGACGAAGGTGACAACTTCTAGTCTGGTTTGTGGTTAATAATCTACAGTCTTTAACTGACACTGTTCTTGATCATGATTGGGGCATTCAGTCAGGTTGCTAATTAGCTCTGCAAGTCTGCACCAATCAGATGGCTTATGCAACTGATAGTGGAGCATTCAGCAAGGTTATGGTTATCAAACATAACTAGCCCTGCACCAATCAGAGGGCTTGAAAATGTAATCAAAACACCAAGTACCAGTGGAGTCACTCCCTATACTTAATAATAACATGCATTGTTTACATCCGGGGAGTTTAAATTTCATCTCCTAGCTCTAAATTACCCTAAAGTCCAAAGCCCACTATAGTGTGGAACTCTGTGCCCTAGGTATTCAGCTAACTTGTTCTCTATTGGCAAAAGGGTTCCCAAAATTTACACTTGGTTCCTTGCTTAATAATAACATGCATTGTTTACATCCAGGGAGTTTAAATTTCATCTCCTAGCTCTAAATTACCCTAAAGCCCAAATCCCACTATACTTAGTGTGGAACTCTGTGCCCTAGGTATTCAGCTAACTTGTTCTCTATTGGCAAAAGGGTTCCCAAAAATTTACACTTGGTTCCTTATAGGCCTTGTGGCCCAGGAGTCCCAGGACCTTTAGAAAAGTAGGAACCATTCTTACATTTAAAAATATTGGTGTTTTCATTTGTTTATATGTTTAAAAGGTAATTTAGAAAAAAGATTAGATAAGATACCTATTTAGAGAAATATTTTGGCCTATTCGTTATTAATGGGGTTTAAGGTTAAGGGTTTGGTTCTCTTATAACATATCACAATGAGAGACATAATTATCATGGACAATGTTTAATTTTATTTACATGCTAAGCAAGAAGGCCAAGTGTGAGTTATGGACAGTAAGGTTGTGATTTATGGACGAGAAAGCTGAGGTGTTATCAAACACTTGAACACAAGGTTATAGACTTAGCTCTAGATCATTTCCCATAGCTACTCTTACCAATTTAGTTACCTGCTGTACTTTTTCACACCTGTTTCTTTGTTTTCCAGTGCCAGAATCAAGCAATGATTGGAACAGAATACCTCCTGGTTTGATTCTACTCCCTGATTTTATATCGGATGAGGAAGAAAAGTGCTTTTCCAAGTACATGACTCCCACTTCTGATACAGGTAAGCATAAATTCAGAACTTTTCCAAGGGAATAATTTATTTAAATAAATTTAAAAAAAAAAACTACCTACATAATAAAATACTACCTAATGAAGTCTCTTGATTTTTTTCCCTCAAAAGTTCAATGAAAAAAAAAAAAAACTTATAAAAGAGGAAATATGACTCATGAATTTCTTTACCTTTTTTTCCCATAGCTCTCAAACATCGGCAGGTGAAACATTATGGGTATGAATTTCACTACGGGACAAATGATGTAGATGTCGACCATCCTTTAGACACCCCAGTGCCAAAAGAGTTCAATATCCTATTTGACAGACTCAAGGACCAAGGACTACTCGGTGAACACTCATCTTTTTTAAAAAAAAAAAAAAAAAAAAAAAAAAGATACACCTGGTTATAGGTCAGCGATTTCCAACTAGCGGCCCGCAGGCCACATGTGGCCCGCCAGACCATTTTTGTGGTCCGTGAAGCTGTTAGGGTGGCCCCCTTCGGGCTTGTGCTCTTTTACTATGGGAAGGACTCCGAACATGGAGCATCCCAGCATCCACCAACTATCCCCTCAAGAAAATACTGGATACTGGCCTGCTCCCCCTGTGTATGTGGCCCGTGAAGTACCTGCCAATGTAGCGTGTGGCCCGCATACACATGGAAGTTGGAAATCCCTGATTATAGGTAATAGGTCATCTGATACAGGTGCAGTACCGTAAAACGGGGTGGATTGAAGCAGTTGAGGGGATAGAAACGAAACTTTTCCGGATTTATTCTACCGGGAAATTTAAAAAAATCCTCATTCCAGCCTAGTTAGCTTAGTTGGTAGTGCGTCTGCCTTGTAAGCACTAGGCCACTACTCGGTGTGGACATGCCTTATCCTCAACAGCTAACCATCAATCAATACTTGCCAGGACAGGGTAAGCTTTTTCCTACAAGTCTTTGTTTTTTTTTTTTTTAATCAAGCTTGGAAGGTAGCTTGTCTGCCTTGTTAGCACTAGGTCACGGGTTTGATTCCCGCCTGCTTGTTCTCGGAATAGCTGGTTTTTTTCCTATCCTGTCCTCACCTTAGGTTTCAGGACAGTGAGATCTCCATTGCATTGCCAGTCTAGTTGACTTGAAGGGTAGCATGTTTGCCTTGTAAGCTCTAGGTTGCATGTGGAATTCCAACCTGGTGCGAACTAAGCAAATTTCATTCCAAACTGATAAGGTTCGTTCCTGGAACCACTGGCTTCCTCCTAACCTGTCTTCCTTCTCTCTTAGATTTGGGGACGATAAGACCCTCTGTTATAGTTCCTCTCGCACAGGTATCTCTTGACAAAAAAGTAAAAGTAGGTAGATAAGTACCACCGTCCTCTGAGGCTTAGATGTAGGGGCAATCAGTCCTTAAAGTCAGGGTACTTAAGCTTATACGAATCTACCACTCCAAAAATATTTGTCACGTAACAATTTTTGCGCTGTCAAAATCGTACCACGTGACCGTAAAATGGCGCTCAAAGGGTTTTCCGCGTTTATCTCGGAAGATTCAAATCAAATCAAAGTTTTAGACAAAATGAACTTTTTAATGCTGATTTCATTTCTGACCTCAAAAATATAGAGTTCCATTTAAAAAAATCAAAGTTGACCTTAATATGACCTTGAAGGGGACACCTGGTAAAATTCCAGAGGTCACTATCAAATGTCCCCTAAAAAGTTAGGAAGATCGGCGAAAACACGATTTTTCTATGTTCATTAGATTCCAAGATATTTGAATGTATCGTATATTATTGGACACCCTGTATTCGTACGACTTTTCGTATTACCTTAAGGACTGTACGGCTTTGTTTCCGTGTGTTTCAGACTTAACATCAGAAATCCCTATCAAATGAAATTCAAGTTAAGCCCCGCAATTTTCTGTTTTCAGATCGGGTGTGATCGTAATTCAAAGCTAGCCTCCATTTGTCACTCCCGAGGTTTCCAGACGCTATCCTGTGATTGTTTGTACTTGCCGTTTCGTAACGACTGTGCAGATGCCGTCATTAGTATAGCTGTGGTACATCATCTGTCTACACCAGAGAGACGGCGGGGGGCTATCAGGGAGATGGTTCGAATATTACGAGTCAATGGTAATTTTTTTTTTTGTTTTTTTCTGATTGAGAGGCTGACGAAAAACGCCGACCCCGTCTGTACATGGGAAAAGGCGAAGAAGAAGAAGAAGAAAAAGAACAAGAAGAGAGGGAACTTTAACAGCGGACGTCTTATCGTCCCGACATCGAACAGAGAAGGACAGGATAGGAGAAAGCCAGCCATTCAGAGGACGAACCTTATTTGTTTAGGATAAATTTCGCCCCGGGCGGGGATCGAACCCGCGAACTAAGAAAGTAAGGACAAGGAAGAAGAACATCTGAGCTACATCTTGGTCACAAATGCTTCCAAAGAAGGGAGCTACCTTCCAATCTAACTATGCTGGCCTGGGACAGCACTGTCAAAGTTTGGGATCCTGAGAGACAAACTTCAGTGATGACATTCCCGACATTTAGTCCTGTACATTGTGCTACTTGGGCTCCAATGTCACCAAATGAATTCGGATGTGTGACAGCAGATGGTAAGCTGAGAATTATAGATACTTCTGTTCCACAGCAAGTTTCCGTCACTAATGTTTTCTTAGGAGATGTCCTAGCCTGTGCATGGAGCAAGCATGACAGCAACATCATTGTCACGGGAGGTTCTGACTGCTCTGTCAAGGTCTGGGACACTCGCAACATGACCTCCTGTCTCGTTGAACTAACAGGATGTGAATATCCCATTCGGAAAGTCCAATGTTCTCCACATCACAGATCAACAGTGGCTTCCATCTCATATGACTTGACAACACGGATATGGGATTGGGAATCATCAGATAGATGTAAGGAAATTATCAAGCATCATTCCGAGTTTGTATATGGACTTGATTTCAATCAACATAGACCAGGACAGCTTGCTGATTGTGCTTGGGATTCTCTGGTTCATGTGTTTAGTCCTACATCTTTACACAATTTAAGATGACATAATGTGAGCTGAATATTGAACTACTTCATTCCAGATCAAATCTTATACCTACAAAAGGTGGTGGGTAGATTTAGCTATGGCTACAGTCAGAATCATAATAATAATAATAATAATAATTTTGTAAAAAAAAACCCAACTAGATAAAAAGATTAAAACAGAAAAGGAGATACGGTACCTATCCAAATTAGGATTGTAGTGTGTTAGAACGTTAACGGATAATATCATCTTTTTAACCTTATGAAATGCTGAATTCTGACTCTCAGACCAAACAAATTTCTTATTCTTTTTCAAAAGTTCATACAATGGAGCCAATGAAGAAGACAGGTTTGGTAAAAACTTTGAATAATAATTAATAAGTCCTAAAAAAAAAAAGACTTGACTTGTGATCCCATCCTCGTCGCCATTTGTAATAATTAGAAGACAAATCTGATGCAAAACGGGAGCGAATTTATTTGTGAATCCCAAAATCAAATTCAAATGGAGAATGAATCTTCGAATGGGGTAATCGGACTGGCTGAAGGACCCAAAAATATTACAAGTATGTACCTAAGTAGGTACCTTTAAAAAAATCAATAAAGCTCGGAGGGTCACCCATCTGGATACTAATCAAGCGCAACGTTGCTCAACATTAGTGATCCGTTGGGAACTGGTGCGTTCAACGAGCTATCGCCGCTGGTTGTGGGACATGTTGAAGAAGTGTCACACAAGCACACCTATTCATACAAAGCCTTGGCCACGGTCGAAAAACATACCTCGTGTGAACGAATCTTTTTAATCAGCTGTTTTATTTGTTTATTTTTTTCTTCAGATTTCACATTTCACATTTTCAATTTTTCACTTGTGATTTGTGCTGTTGCTTGTGCTCAATGGGTTTTACATTTTATTAATTTTAATTTTTTATTTAAAAAACATTAATCTCAACTTGTGATAAAAAGCCAAATGATGTGGTAATTCCCGAGTGTTCTCCATAGCTTATTTTATAGCAACTCGATTTCCCTCCCTCGAGATAGGATTATAGTATGTGCCATAGGTTTAGATTCAGATAGTAATAGTTTAGCAACGCTCGGGTCCTAAAACATTCCTCACAATGGTCAAACTATTTGCTCTCAACATATTGTACAAAGCTCCCACCTCTGCTGTCATGCTGAAATCTTCCTACGATCTGCAGTCCTTCAGTTTCTTTCAACGAGGTAAGACACAATCACTACCAGTCAGCTGGTGGGTGTTAACAGAAAGAACTTTGCATTTGGGATGTTGTAAAAGTTGTGATGTAATAATATTAGTCATAATGATAGATTATGAGAACATTAGACTTCTTTGTCTTATCCCCTGCATCTATAAATGTTAGAACAGTTGCACTTACTTAGGTGATGTTTCAAAGTCAAAGAGCAGGAAAAATGAGGAACAACGGAATTTTTTTCTTCTACAAATTCTAGATCCCGAGATAAAGTGATTAATAAAATAGCGGTAAATCTTGAACTCTGATGTCATGGCATATGCTCCCGTACACAATGACATCTGCTCACATTCCATCTGCTCCTCCGCCAGTGTGCTTGCATACTGACACTACCTAGTGAGGCAACTGCCTGTAGTCTGACTGAGTGAGTTTTGACTGCAGATTTGGATTTTTCACAACTTTTTACATAGGAAATGACCATTTATTAATATTTTTTACCCCATTTGCAACTGCTTCATTGAGTAGATTTAATAGTACCTGTTTCAGAAAAAGCAGAGGTAATTTTAATTTGACCGTCATAATTGATTTTCAGGGAGTGTTCAAGAGTTCATGACATTTGTGAGCAAAACCATGGTGGAACGGAGTCAGACAGCATCCCGACAGTCAATAAAGGAGGGCGAGTACATGTGCCATGTGTTTGTACGAGGAGACAACTTAGCAGGGATTCTGGTATCAGATCAAGAGTATCCACACCGAGTGGCACACACACTTATTACAAATGTACTTAACGAGTTCAGTAAAGCTGTACCTCCCTCTAGTTGGCCTACAGGTAAATAAAGACAAGAAATAAGAGTAAAGTTTGAGACTTTCAAATACTTGAAAAGCTTTCTCTTGAATTCATTGTTAGGGTCAAACAATTGAAATAGTAGGTATATATATTTATAAAATCAAGTAGGTATAAAGTCCATAGGGTTGTTGATAAGCTATCAACAGGAATTTAAAAATTTGAATAGCCTCAGTAAAGTTTGAGACTTTCAAATACTTGAAAAGCTTTCTCTTGAATTCATTGTTAGGGTCAAACAATTGAAATAGTAGGTATATATATAAAATCAAGTAGGTATAAAGTCCATAGGGTTGTTGATAAGCTATCAACAGGAATTTAAAAAATTGAATAGCCTGACAAGTCACCATTTTATTAAATGCAAATAGAACAATCAAACCAATGTCAGTGGTGTAGTGCTTAGTGCAAGGGGACTTGGGATCTGAAGGTTAGAGTTGCAGTCAAAAATTTAATGTAATAATTCTTCATACATGATTAACATTCTTCATTTCAGGCACAGAAGCATCCATTTCATTCCCACAACTGCCTCAGTACCTTGCCCGCTATCAAAACCCAAGGGAAGCTGATGCCATGACAAAAATCCAAGAAGAACTCGATGAAACCAAGATCATATTGCATAACACAATAGAGGCTGTGCTACAACGAGGCGAAAAACTGGATGATCTAGTGTCCAAGTCAGAGGGATTGAGTATGCAGTCGAAAGCATTCTACAAGACAGCGAGGAAAACAAATTCCTGCTGCAGCTTAGGATAGAGGGAGTAAAGAAGCTGATGCCATGACAAAAATCCAAGAAGAACTCGATGAAACCAAGATCATATTGCATAACACAATAGAGGCTGTGCTACAACGAGGTGAAAAACTGGATGATCTAGTGTCCAAGTCAGAGGGATTGAGTATGCAGTCGAAAGCATTCTACAAGACAGCAAGGAAAACAAATTCCTGCTGCAGCCTAGGATAGAGGGAGTAAAGAGATTTACTGTGTGTTGGGACTTGGAGGAAAACATAATCTAAAAGTGTGTGGTGGGTATTAACAGGTAGGTTGAATCACGTTGAATAATTGAATTTTCATCAAGCAACAGGCGGCGGAAGTAAGGAGGACAGGATAGGAGAGTTCACATCTCCGATTTATTTGAAGGAAAATTCAGCAAATTTTGTTACAATGGTTGGTGTATACATAAATGCCTAACTGTTACCTACATTAGAGATTCACATTTTTGGTAAACCTACCTGCACATTTTGCTTGGAACAAAATTCAGCGACTTTGAAATCTTCAAAAGCACATTGAGTATATTTTCATGTACATGTAGGCATAGTTATATTCTTAATAATTAAATTCAATAAGTAAAACATGTGTATAATTAATTAAAACGATAAAAATGTAACATGAAAGGAAATAACATCCCCAATAGTACCTATCTCTTGCCTGGTAATGAGGGGGGGTGGGGGGTTCAATCCCAGCCGAAGTATGGTATTTTCCTCAACAATGTTTCAGATTTTTATCACTCTTTAGTCAAGCAACGTAAGTTGTGTAGTAATTAGCACTCTGGATTTCGGAGCTGGAATTTAGTGGTTCGAGTCCAAGTCAAGTCATAAAATTTAGCAAATTATACTAACTGGGGACCAATTTTTGTGACAAGCCTTCATGCTTAACACAATCTGGGAAAAAAGTCCTTGTTTAATCAAACCTTATAAAATGAACATACTCAAAAGATATTAATTTTGTAATGTGTAAAGTTAATTGGGGGGAAAAAGTCCTTGTTTAATCAAACCTTATAAAATGAACATGCTCAAAAGATATTAATTTTGGAATGTGTAAAGTTGATTGGGGGGAAAAAGTCCTTGTTTAATCAAACCTTATAAAATGAACATGCTCAAAAGATATTAATTTTGGAATGTGTAAAGTTGGGTAAGTAGGTACTATAAGAATGTCTTTCCTTATCTCAATAGTTTAATATCAAATAAATAGATATAAATATATTAGGAATAATAAGAAATATACTGAAAGTGACTCTTTGTCTTTCCTTATCTCAATAGTTTAATATCAAATAAATAGATATAAATATATTAGGAATAATAAGAAATATACTGGAAGTGACTCTTTAGCTGACACTGTTCTTGATCATGATTGGGGCATTCAGTCAGGTTGCTAATTAGCTCTGCAAGTCTGCACCAATCAGATGGCTTGAAAATGTTTAAAATGCAACTGATAGTGGAGCATTCAGCAAGGTTATGGTTATCAAACATAACTAGCCCTGCACCAATCAGAGGGCTTGAAAATGTAATCAAAACACCAAGTACCAGTGGAGTCACTCCCTATACTTAATAATAACATGCATTGTTTACATCCAGGGAGTTTAAATTTCATCTCCTAGCTCTAAATTACCCTAAAGCCCAAATCCCACTATAGTGTGGAACTCTGTGCCCTAGGTATTCAGCTAACTTGTTCTCTATTGGCAAAAGGGTTCCCAAAATTTATCGGATGTGTGACAGCAGATGGTAAGCTGAGAATTATAGATACTTCTGTTCCACAGCAAGTTTCCGTCACTAATGTTTTCTCAGGAGATGTCCTAGCCTGTGCATGGAGCAAGCATGACAGCAACATCATTGTCACGGGAGGTTCTGACTGCTCTATCAAGGTCTGGGACACTCGCAACATGACCTCCTGTCTCGAATTATACACATGTTTTACTTATTGAATTTAATTATTAAGAATATAACTATGCCTACATGTACATGAAAATATACTCAATGTGCTTTTAAAGATTTCAAAATCGCTGAATTTTCCTTCAAATAAATCGGAGATGTGAACTCTCCTATCCTATCCTCCTTACTTCCGCCGCCTGTTGCTTGATGAAAATTCAATTATTCAACGTGATTCAACCTACCTGTTAATACCCACCACACACTTTCACGCATGATTGACCGTGTGTGTGGCGGACCTAAGATCTCCGTTGTTACAATAGATCAGTTGCGCTTACTTGGGTGATGTTTCAAAGTCATAGAGCAGGAAAAATGAGGATCAACGGAATTTTTCTTTTTCTTCTACGACTTCTAGATCCCGAGATAAATCGATTTAAAAAAATGCCGGTAAATCGTGAAATTTGATATCACGGCACACGCTCCCATAGTTTCTAGATCCCGAGATCAATCGATTTAAAAAATACCGGTAAATCGTGAACTTTGACGTCACGGCATACGCTCCCGTACTCGATGACGTCACATTAAATGTCCCGAGCAAAGCTCCCTCGCAGGCAACACATTAATGTGTTTGTGCGCATACGTTTCTGCGCAGTTCTTTCTGCTCCTCTGCTAGCGCTTGCATAGTTATGACTTATGTAGTAATGTGCATGGTGATGGAAATTAGTGCCCTACACGCCTTACACTTGACTTTAGACCACGCTACGCCACTGGCACAAACACATTAATGTGTTGCCTGCGAAGGAGCTTTGCTCGGGACATTTGATGTGACGTCATCGCCTACGGGAGCGTATGCTGTGACGTCAAAGTTCACCATTTACCGGTATTTAGAACGGAAAATAAAAATTGAATTTTCGACCTTTTACAGTTATTTTTTCGGAGTTTTGACCTAAGATTTGGATTTTTCCCAACTTTCTGCATAGGAATGGACCATTTATTTATAATTTTTACCCATTTGCAACTGCTCCATTCCCTCCATCAAAACTCTTAAAAGAGAGCCCATAGTCCCATACTCGTACTGTGTCTTAGGCTAAAAACGAAGTGGGGTGGTTTTTTTAATCGATTTATCTCGGGATCTAGAAGTCGTAGAAGAAAAAGAAAATTTCCGTTGGTCCTCATTTTTCCTGCTCTATGGCTTTGAAACATCACCCAAGTAAGCGCAACTGATCTATTCCCTCCGTGAAAACTCTTAAAAGAGAGCCCATACTCGTACTGTGTCTTAGGCTAAAATCAAAGTGGAGTGGAGAGCATAGAGCTTATTGGGGGAATGACAGTAAAGAGAAGTAAAAAAATTCAAACCACACGGAGCTGAGAGCAGAAAGCTCTATGATTAGTGGAGAGCATAGAGCTTATTGGGGGAATGACAGTAAAGAGAAGTAAAAAAATTCAAACCACACGGAGCTGAGAGCAGAAAGCTCTATCTTGTAGCTTGTAGCGCTTACAAGGCGCTAGGTCATGGGATCGATTCCCGCCTGAGGCGAATTTCATCCTAGCTTTTCCTTTCCTTTTTTCAACACCAGTCAGAATAATAATAATTGAAAGAAGGAGAAGAAGAAGAAGAAGAAGAAGAAGAAGAAGAAGAAGAAAAAAAACATGCGTTCTTACCTCATGTACATGCTTCCTCTCCATGCTGCTCGGGTCTTGTGTAGCGAGAGCTTTGTTCATCTTGATATCGCACAACGCATCAAACTGACACTCACACTGTCGTACTGAGTTGACCCAGCGGAATGTACAGCTGAGTCTAAGTTCTCTCTGACGTACTGTGACACCCTGGGCAGTCTGCACCACGTCTAACTTACGCGGAGTTATGCCGTGTGTCCAACCATACCTAGAGAGAAAGAGAGGATAATGTATTTGACCTAGTGGCTTTTCAACATTCAATATCGCTGGGGGCCGTCAAACAACTGCCTGACAGTGACTCCCTGGGCAGTCTGCACCACGTCTAACTTACGCGGAGTTATGCCGTGTGTCCAACCATACCTAGAGAGAAAGCGAGGATAATGTATTTGACCTAGTGGCTTTCCAACATTCAATATCGCTGGGGGCCGTCAAACAGGGAGTAGAGGTCTTGAAAGTTCAGGGTTCCGCAAAGATGTTCACCTTTTGAAAAGGGTTCCGCGGGCCAAAATAATTAAGAAACACTGATCTAGATATTACCTATTTTTACTTTCCTTATCCTAATAAGTACGTGTAGTAGGTACCTACCTACCTACCTACTTGTTTTATCTGGTGATAAATTATGGTACGAAAAATTGCGATGGATAAAATACCTATGTAATTTCTGCAAGTTATGTGAGATAATATCAAATTTTAAAATCAACAACTTTTCTCCAATTTTTTATTCAAATTGAGTTGAGGTATGGTTGTTTCGGTTCGAATGTCTTTACAATGAACCGTTTTATTTTTTACTTGGCTATGATCTCTATGGTCAGTTACCTGGTATTTATCTATCTAGTATCTAACTGATCGGGCTAGGAACTTGACAATGTCGAGAGAAAAATCACGGTAAAGTTTGTTTGCTTATTTGTTTGATTTTCCGTTTTTGTCGCTGTTTTTTATTTTTATTTTTGTCGTTTGTAAAATAAATAAGTGCGTTTGTGCGTGTTTTTTTTTTTCTTCTTTTTTTAAAATAATTATTATCTATCTAATAATACCTAACACAGTAGGTAAATAGGTGTGTGTGCTAACTGGGCTATACCTACTTGCCAACAATAGAACCAGAGCTAATTGAAACTTAAAAACGTGAAAAATGATCGACTACTGGTACAGTCACCCATACTTATTGGGAAAAATCCTACAATGCTGCAGTGAGCACCAAAGTTGTGACATAATAACACAAAGAAATTGCATTTACATTTTTTTATATTATGTTCAAACTCTGTTTACATATTATGTAGTATGATGTACCTATACCTACACGGATGAACATAAATAATTAAGAAATAAAGTTTGATCCAGGGTGGGGTCAATGCCTGTGGCATTTCCTACATGAAAAGACTGCCATCAGAATTATTATATCAAGCATGGAGCTTTGAGTAGTCGAGTCTAATCTGAGAAATTCCTGGCTAGAGTGGAGACAGCGGTTTAATTAGTGGATGACATGTTTGTGTTAATCTTTCGCGATTATCGCAATCATGAGAACATTAAGTAATTTACATTCTTAGCATCATCCTCGGAACAGGGCCGTACATAGCCTAACCAGGGCTGGGACGGACTTCAACAATGGAACCCTCCTCGCAATCATTCCTCCCTACTGTACCTACATCACTGTTTGGATGGACTCTTGGACCCTCCCCCTCGATAAAATTCTGGCTAAGAGCCTGAATACTAGGTAGTTGGGTTTAAAAAAAAAGCTGTTTCCAGGCCCCGTAGACTCCTAGAGGAACCCTGGCTTGGGGCAAATGGGATCGGATGGACCCCCTTATGTACGGACCTGCCTCAAAAGTAATTTTCTCCAGTATAATATTTTATCTTCTGGATAATTTACAAAATATAAATAAAGATCTCGAGATTGAGCTGGAATTGTTTGAGCTCAATCTTAACATTGTACTAGGATCATGGAAATTAGAACTCGCTCTGAGTAATTAAATCATAGCAGGACAGGATAGGAATTGAAATGTCCATTCTTAAAACCTGAATGACTAAATTCTTGCTATTAGTACAGGAATTTGCAAGCTTCTTGTTTTCCTGGTTTCACTACTTGGGCAAAGCTCTCTTGTTATCTCCATCATATTCTAGTAATCTAGTACTTCTACTTCTAGTTATGACTGATAACAGTTATAACTGATAACACGATTAACATCTCGAAAGCTTTTTTTGTCAATTTCTTTTCCCTCGATTCAAGATCCTTATCAATCTCGAAATTTGAGATGAAACACCTTTCGTAACCACGTAAGAATCTTTTGAATTTACGACGACGCTCTTCCGATCTAGCTCGAAATTTGAGATGAAACACCTTTCGTAACCACGTAAGAATCTTTTGAATTTACGATCTTTGAATGTCTCCATAAAACAAGGATCATCTACATTTTGTACTTTTTACTTTCCTTATCCTATAGGAAGGAAAGTAATGTAATCGGGTCAAATTTTCGATGGTCAGTTTTTAGTGCCAAAACACGTTTTGAGGTCCCTAGAGCCTAAATCCAAAGTTTCAGCCATTGATCCGTGTGTGTGTCTGTCTGTCTGTCTGTGTGTCTGTGTGTCTGTCTGTCTGTAACATCCGATATAAAATCAGGGAGTAGAATCAAACCAGGAGGCATTCTGTTCCAATCATTGCTTGATTCTGGCACTGGAAAACAAAGAAATAGGTGTGAAAAAGTACAGCAGGTAGCTAAATTGGTAAGAGTAGCTATGGGAAATAATATAGAGCTAGGT
The DNA here is from genome assembly GCF_000475195.1 of Diaphorina citri. Classification (NCBI taxonomy): domain Eukaryota; kingdom Metazoa; phylum Arthropoda; class Insecta; order Hemiptera; family Psyllidae; genus Diaphorina; species Diaphorina citri. The sequence goes on along the minus strand of NW_007379200.1, from coordinate 7,595 downwards.
CTATAACATTGTGTTCAAGTGTTTGATAACACCTCAGCTTTCTCAGAGATTATGCCCAAACAGTCTCATAGATTGTAAACCCATTTGCAGTTGGCAAAAGGTTGAAAGAACAGGTAAAAAAAAAATCAAAGATCCTTTATGCAAGCTTAGAAAGGTAACAGCATACAAAAGATATCCTATTATTTACCAAGTATCTAAGTAGTAATTTCAACTTACATTGCTTGCAATACAACAGGTACAGTGTCCCATTGGTCTGCGGCAGAGTGATCCGACCTTGAATTGCATCATACGCTTTCTCCGCACAAGCTACCGAATGGAACTGAACAAAGCAATAGGACTTGCCTTCCACCATGAGGACATGTTTCAGAGTTCCGTAAGACTGAAAGAGTTCTACGCCGCACAAGCTACCGAATGGAACTGAACAAAGCAATAGGACTTGCCTTCCACCATGAGGACATGTTTCAGAGTTCCGTAAGACTGAAAAAGTTCTATGATGACTTCCCGAGCAATTGGGCGAAGAAAAGCGCTCGCTACAAGGCAATGTGGAAGATATCGTGCGATAGTGTCATTCACTCCACGGATGTGGATAAGACCAACCTCAGTGTGGAGTTATTGGAGGATTTGCGAGACGACAAACCAGTGGATCTGGAGAAGTGGGAGCCAGAGTTATGTATAGGAATGATACGTCTGGCGATAGTCAAGGTGGACTGCTATATGGCACTCAGGAAGCTCATCCAAAGAGCTACCAGGTAAGATGTTATTATTATTATTATTACTATTATTATTATAGTTTAAAGAGGTTTGCTGGAGAGAACTGTAACTGCTAAGGTCTTATTTTTCCGATTTCGAAGAGAGAAGGAAGGCAGAATAGGAGAAAGCCAGCCGTTCCAAGAACGAGCATTTTCCGGTCAGGGTAAAATCCGCCCCGGGTGGATATCGAACCCGCGGTCTAGCTCTCACAAGGCAGACGTGCTACCAACAAGCTCATCCAGGGAGCTATTACCAGATAAGAATTGAGGAGCTGGGTGCAAAAAGGGCAATAAATGAAAATCATCAAACTGAGATATTTAAGTACCAACGCAACGTGAGCTTTTCGAGTTATAATAGCGATGCCCAGTTATGAAAATCTTCAAATTTTGTTGAGAGTCACGTAAGGAATGATATAGTCTACAAAAGACAGACTTCGGTATCAGTCTACGTCAAAAAATCTTTTATAAAGTCTTCATTTTATCACTTGACCAATCTAAATTCATTTAACTCTTAAAGATCTGATGGTTGTGCCTGCAAAGACCTTTTTGTACCAACGGGTTCTAAAACTATTATAATGAGTACATGAATGTATAATGCTACGTGGAAAATTAGAAGTTTTTGCCAATATTTCAAGGTCTTCCACATTAGCATAACCTATTAGGATGAGGGTGGGTACCCAGTTCCACACATTTCTTTCAAATCCTCGTTAAAAGAGAAGGGGCAAAGAAAAGAAAGAAGCAGAAAGAGAAGAAGAAAAATAAGTAAAAAATGTGGTCCATTCATGATGTTATCAAGACATCTGACAGGTCCAAGATGGGAACATGTCGGTCTGGCATCAATGTCAAGGTTGCAACACTGGCAGGTTGTAATGTGGGGGTCGAGCCCTCAGGTGTTAACGAGGGGGTTGGGCTCTCGCGATCCACTCCAAGGTTGAAAACATGTTTGGTGTCAAAAAAAAAGTTGAAAAAAAAAAAAAAAAAAAAAAAAAAAAAACAGTTTCCCCATAAGTAAAACAAGCTGTTTTACTTATAGGGAAAAAATCCCCCAAAAACCAGTTTTTTTTTGGCTTTATGGTTCTCTGGACAAAATTTGCACCACCACTTTCGTGTTCCTCCAATTTGATGCTGATTCCAACATTTCAGATACTTTTCATGATTTACCTACTTTTCTCTCCCTTCATTCGATTATTACCTGTGAACAGAAGAAATAGTTCCAAGAACAATTAGCAAACAAACCCGCAACTGCATTCTTCCAAAACTCATCTTCAATGTCATTTTTATTTGGAAGACCAAGTTAAATGCAACCTTATCAAATACTGATTTTGATTCATAGGGTTACATTTCCGATTTTTATTTGGAAGACCAATAACTTCATGTTTTACGATTACGACATAAACGTCAGCGGCTGCAAGATCATCAAAATCTTTCAGAAGGTTACAATTCCGAAAGCCTCTGACGTGACAAGTTGATGCAAGATGAATTGCACCATGTAACAGACGTCTTTGACTCTCTGAAGAAATACCGCACCAATAAATATCCGGACGACAAATTTCATTGCTATCCAAATGTCAAATCTATCCGACTTTCTTGCTGATAAGTTGGTCACATAAATTTTCAAAATTTTCACCTCTATCATAACTCTTGCGTTTCATGTACAGGGTATCCTAGATGTGGTTTATTTTCTTTGTGAATCAATCATCAAGAAGGTCCTCCACATACTTTCTCGTTAGATGATCTAAATCTAAACGAAACGGAATAATTTTATAATGAGGGCAAAAGACAGGTAGGTACAAGGTAGATATTTTCAAAATAATTTTGAATAACTAAATAGGAAACATCAAATGTCCCCATCTTGTAAAAAACAGCAATTGGCATAATAGGTACATATTACTGTAGGTATTTTCACATATGAAACACAAGTATCCACCTATATTACAGGCGGAAAACCCTATATTTTTCAGCTTAGTAAAGCTCATTGTTACCAGGTCAAAGATATTATTACTTACTTCTTGGCTTCTTTACTGCTAGAGGTCATAAATTTTTGCAAACAGAACAATTGATGGTATTTCCTTTTTTAGAATATTTTAGAAGTTCAAAAACAAGAAGCTAAAAAGCAGACAATAAAAGTAACGCTCATAAAACGGAGAGAAGAAAGAAAGAGGAGAGACTTTTGACAAATTATTTGAGAGTCATAAACTACGTAATTTTTATTATGTTTGCGCTGTGCAAGAATTTACTCTAGTAGTCGAGTACTTGCCTTGCAAGAGATTTTATGGTCTTTGGTGTAATGTCTTTTCAAAACCGGCATATCCTACATCAATACGACATTTAGGTGTCTTGCTGACAAAAAATTCAGATGTTGTAGTTGAAGTTACCGATATGTAGGTGCAGTTTAACAGGGTGTTTTCTTCTTTCTCAGCTGAAAGTGGTTAGTGTGGATATCAACATTATCAATCAAAATTTATTTGGTTTTATGTCAAGAACAAAATAACATTATTGCAATATGAGTTTATTTATTGTTAACTATAATAACTAATCAATAAGTCAGCTTGTTTAGTTTCACTTAAGATCTGGTTGCACTTCAAATTTGTGTTTAGATAACAGTAATCTCTAGTATCAACATTGGTTGGTTTAGATATCTGTATTACCATGTGTATTGGTGGAGATGTCTCTACTACCATTTGTATTAATCGAGATGTCTGTACTACCATTTGTATTGGTGGAGATGCCTGTATTACCATTTGTATTAGTGTAGATGTCTGAGCTACCATTTGTATTAGTGGAGATGTCTGTACTACCATTTGTATTGGTGGAGATGCCTGTATTACCATTTGTGTTAGTGGAGATGTCTGAGCTACCATTTGTATTGGTGGAGATCTGGAGATGCCTGTATTACCATTTGTATTAGTGCAGATGTCTGAGCTACCATGTGTACTGGTGGAGATGCCTGTTTTACCATTTTTGTATTGGTGGAGATGTCTCTACTACCATTTTTATAAGACGAAATTTCTTCACCACATTTTGTATCTCTTACACATGTACCTCTTACATACCATGGACCAAACAAAATTGTACGTAATCTTGCAAGTACCTACTTTTCTATCTGTTCCACAACCGAGTAAGTACCACATAAGACTTACAGGTATGAACGTATTAAATAATTTTCTAATGGTACATACCTACGTGTGCCTCTGAGCTTTCGCATATAAAAATCTAACTACCTAATTTACTTTTAATTACCCATTCATTTCTATACGATGCTTAAATGAGAAGAGTTTTATGACTCTTATGGCACCACCGTCTTCTTCGAATGAGCATTTGCCTAGATTGCCCATATAGTAATATTCCAATGGCTAATCAACAGCTACTCATGCCTAACTTCTTTAGATACCTGAGAAGAGTTTTATGACTCTTATGGCACCACCGTCTTCTTCGAATGAGCATTTGCCTAGATTGCCCATATAGTAATATTCCAATGGCCAATCAACAGCTACTCATGCCTAACTTCTTTAGATACCTACTCATCAATCGAGTATTGTTTCTTGATAATAATCCTATGTTTAATCTCATGTTCTGCTCGCTCCTTCGCCAATAAAATTAAATCCCTTATCACGCTTTGTACTTGGGAGTTCATTCATTAGACTTGGAACCATTTATGCCCCATCTTACCACTGAGAGTTAACACAGTGTTAATTAGTGGATGACATGTTTGTGTTAATCTTTCGCGATTATCGCAATCATGAGAACATTAAGTAATTTACATTCTTAGCATCATCCTCAGAACAGGGCCGTACATAGCCTAACCGGGGCCGGGACGGACTTCAACAATGGAACCCTCCTCGCAACCATTCCTCCCTACTGTACCTACATCATTGTTTGGATGGACTCTTGGACCCTCCCCCTCGATAAAATTCTGGCTAAGAGCCTGAATACTAGGTAGTTGGGTTTTAGAAAAAAGCAGGCCCCGTAGACTCCTAGAGGAACCCTGACTTGGGGCAAATGGGATCGGATCTTTTTTTTTAAAGTAACTTCCCTCCCGATGCCCATCGACTCTTGCCGCCCTGGAAATCAGTTTACTTTTCATCATAATAAAGAATAAAATGATATTCTAATGATAATTGGTTTAATGATGATTTGGTATTCTCTCCGCGTGCCACAAGCTCTGCACTTTAGAGGCAGGAGGATGAAAGCGTCAATATAATTGGATGCCTGAGTCAACTCTTTAGAAGCGATAGAGAAACACAGTGTCAAGGGTTTTCTTTGCCTTCACCCATTTGATTTACACAGGCCAGTATTTCTTGAACTCTGGATTAACTGAGAATACATTTATGTAGGTAGTTTACCTATGTGTGATTACGGTTTTCTCTCATTAGTACCCTCACTAGGGCTACTTACGGTACGAATAATTAAATTTACGGTAATCCACTTTTGATTACCCAAAACCTGATGGTTCTAATGAAACACAAAAAGACTACAAACAAAATAGCAAGAAGTTAGAATCCCATTACCCCTGTATTTGTAGCAAACAACATTATTGCAGCATTAAATTTATTAGAAATGATTTCTTCCAAATAAGGGCGTTTAGAAATTACGAGAATAACAACCGACGAAGATCTGAAAATGACTATTAGCGTTGAATAGCCAAGAGAGCGCATTAGACTCTAATCTCATAAATATATACCTATAGTATACATTAATTAGTTGAGATTTTAATACTTTTTGCTACTAATCTGGTGCAATGTGTACATACCTGGTACTTTGGAAAGTGAAGCACTAAAAGCAAGGTATGCCAGGAATTTCTGCTCTGAGGGATCTTCAAAAGAAGTTTAGTGTTGTTTTTTTTTTAAACACCAAAAAGCAAGTACATACATACATAGTTTTACAATTCAAGTTGTTATTTTTACCGCACTCTTGCAGAGTTACATTCAAATCAAAAGAAATCCTTTGCCATTGAACAATAAAATTAGGACATCACAAATCTCGGAATCACCTACAAAATGAACTCTCCACTAAACACGAAATGTTATGAAAAGCTCTAAAGCCAGGTGGAGTACTCAGTCAATTACTTGAACTAGGGATAACACAGCGTTCCCTCACTAGGGCTACTTACGGTACGAATAATTAAATTTACGGTAATCCACTTTTGATTACCCAAAACCTGATGGTTCTAATGAAACAAAAAGACTACAAACGAAACAGCAAGAAGTTAGAATCCCATTACCCCTGTATTTGTAGCAAACAACATTATTGCAACATTAAATTTATTAGAAATGATCTCTTCCAAATAAGGGCGTTTAGAAATTACGAGAATAACAACCGACGAAGATCTGAAAATGACTATTAGTGTTGAATAGCCAAGAGAGCGCATTAGACTCTAATCTCATAAATATATACCTATAGTATACATTAATTAGTTGAGATTTTAATACTTTTTTGCTACTAATCTGGTGCAAGGTATGCCAGGAATTTCTGCTCTGAGGGATCTTCAAAAGAAGTTTAGTGTTGTTTTTTTAAACACCAAAAAGCAAGTACATACATACATAGTTTTACAATTCAAGTTGGTATTTTTACCGCACTCTTGCAGAGTTACATTCAAATCAAAAGAAATCCTTTGCCATTGAACAATAAAATTAGGACATCACAAATCTCGGAATCACCTACAAAATGAACTCTCTACTAAACACGAAACGTTATGAAAAGCTCTAAAGCCAGGTGGAGTACTCAGTCAATTACTTGAACTAGGGATAACACAGCGTAGCCTGTAGTGTAGGTGTAAATTATTGTAGCACATACAAGGACACTTGACTCATCTCATCCCTGACATAAACTACACAACCGCTAGCCTATGGCGCCAAAGTTCCAATGAGTCAGGCAGTTTTTCTTCCTGTTGGTTCTCACAAATCAATCGCACCAAACCGTTTTGGTCATGCCTATTTCACAGACTAGTATTTATGTTGACATATTGGTAACATCTGGTTCATGCGAATGATTGACAGCGTTCATACTTCATCTAGATGACGCGGCACCTACTCAAAAGTAAAGATCTTCCTGTTGGTTCTCACAAATCAATCGCACCAAACCGTTTTGGTCATGCCTATTTCACAGACTAGTATTTATGTTGACATATTGGTCACATCTGGTTCATGCGAATGATTGACAGCGTTCATACTTGATCTAGATGACGCGGCACCTACTCAAAAGTAAAGAAAAAAAACGAAAGGACATCTTCATCTTTGCTAAATTTATTACTTGTCCGCCGCGCTAAATGCACCTTTGTAGTAACTTGCTTGAATACTTTACCCTTATTTGATTTGAGAAATTCATTAGAACGTTCGATAGAGTTGGCTTCGTAGACGCTCTAATTCAAAAACGTGTGTGTTTCTTTACTTTGGTTTAGTTTTTCTTACTTTTTTCGATAGCTACGATAATTTTATCGATTCTTATAATATAAGATTGATATACATAACTCTGGTTGGTATTTTTTTTTTTTTTTTTTTTTTTATCTTGATATCGCACAACGCATCAAACTGACACTCACACTGTCGTACTGAGTTGACCCAGCGGAATGTACAGCTGAGTCTGAGTTCTCTCTGCCTGACAGTGACTCCCTGGGCAGTCTGCACCACGTCTAACTTACGCGGAGTTATGCCGTGTGTCCAACCATACCTAGAGAGAAAGAGAGGATAATGTATTTGACCTAGTGGCTTTTCAACATTCAATATCGCTGGGGGCCGTCAAACAGGGAGTAGGGGTAGACCACCGTAGTCGGGTTGGGGGACTTCAAACAGGGCGAATAACAGCTTAAAATTTCCCTTGCTTTTTTTAAGAGAAGTTTGATAGAGGGAA
>NW_007379199.1:67513-69575 GCF_000475195.1 Diaphorina citri | reverse complement strand
GTCAAATTGGTCTTGCACACAGTATTAGAGCCGGGTTCAATGCCCAGCGGAGTCAGACTTTTAGGTAAGTTTGTACAAATCCCAAAAAGCTTCGGACGTATGGAAAATTTGAAGTTCATGAAAAACACTTGTTTCAAACACTTTGCACTATTTATAAACCAAAATGAAATTTTCCACAATGAAATTTTCCACAACCTTAAAGGCTCCGACAGGGACCTCCATTTCGAGATAAAAAATTTCGTGTCATTGCTCACAAAAATTTAAGACGAGAGGTCCACGGTATAGGCATGCTACGACACAGACCACATGAGTCTATGAGTTTTGTTTTTACATGAATCCTTTTGAAAAATCCTACCTGTACTTCTAATTCGCTGAGCTTATACTCATGGCCGTGTTCCCAGTCTACGAAATGTCCGAGGGGTTTGGTACCTCTCGACACAGGATATTGAACTTCAGGATACAGAGGCGCCAGATTCAGATCCAGACCATTCAAGTAAAGTCTGCAAACAGAAGAGAAACAGTTCAAGTAAACTTGAAAAAGGAGAACCAAAAAGGTATTAATATTTTACAGAACTTCAAGTTGATCCACAGAGCTTATATTTAATATTTTACTGTGTTTCGGCCAACTTACTTGCCAATCGAGTTCAATTGTTCAATATACATAAATGTTTTACTGTGTTTCAGCCAACTTACTTGCCAATCGATTTCAATATACGAGTACATAAATGTTTTACTGTGTTTCAGCCAACTTACTTGCCAATTGAGTTCAATACACATAAATGTTTTACTGTGTTTCGGCCAACTTACTTGCCAATTGAGTTCAATATACATAAATGTTTTACTGTGTGTTCGGCCAACTTACTTGCCAATCGAGTTCAATATAAACTTGACGCCATCTAAAAGGTATTAATATTTTACAGAACTTCAAGTTGATCCACAGAGCTTATATTTAATATTTTACTGTGTTTCGGCCAACTTACTTGCCAGTCGATTTCAATTGTTCAATATACATAAATGTTTTACTGTGTTTCAGCCAACTTACTTGCCAGTCGATTTCAATATACCTAAATGTTTTACTGTGTTTCGGCCAACTTACTTGCCAGTCGATTTCAATATACCTAAATGTTTTACTGTGATTCGGCCAACTTACTTGCCAATCGAGTTCAATATACATAAATGTTTTACTGTGTTTCAGCCAACTTACTTGCCAATCGAGTTCAATTGTTCAATATACATAAATGTTTTACTGTGTTTCGTTTCAGCCAACTTACTTGCCAATCGATTTCAATATACGAGTAGATAAATGTTTTACTGTGTTTCGGCCAACTTACTTGCCAATCGAGTTCAATATAAACTTGACGCCATCCTTGACGCCTCTCAGGGTGAGAGGAATATTCACTACTTCTTTCTCCGCCAGGGAGCGTTTCAGAATCGCCTGAAGGAGCCCATGGGGGGCTATTTCAATACAAATGGCGTTGGCGGGGATATGCGCGGAGGCTTCTTCAAAGAATACGGAGCTCAGGAGGTTGTTGGTGTGGTATTCTGCAGATGATGTCTGGGCCAGTGGGGAGCCCCAGGCGTCTTCTAATATGGAACTTGAGATCCACTTGGAGGAGCGAGGCTTGGGAGAGGGGATAACTAGTGAATAGACGATTGATTATTACGTATGTTAGGGGTCCGCTGGCGGGGCTGTTGGATGGAAGAGAATTGCCTTGGGCATTTTTTTTTTTTTTTTTTTTTTTTTATATACTTATTGTTATACTTATACTGTCGGCTAAGACTAAAAAGTCCCATTATGCCAACAGTTTAAACAGGCCTCATTTATTTACATCAAAAATAAATACAAACACAGGTTTTTACATTAAAAAAAGATGGAAAAAGTTTAACCCGCGGCCTAGCGCTTACAAGGCAGACGCGCTACCAACCAAGCTAACTAGACTAGGTTTTTCTTGAGAAAGCCTCGAAATTCGAGTCGGATAAGAGTCATCAATGAAGTATCCAAAAAATGACAATGTAAGGAGAGGTTCACTAACTGTTGTCCTTAGTCGCCACAATTGTAGAC
>NW_007379199.1:67345-67503 GCF_000475195.1 Diaphorina citri | reverse complement strand
TGACTCTGCGACATTCATCTTTCTTTCCGTGTGTATGATATTTTCAAATCGTTCTAGCTCTGTACCCTCATTGTCAGACGACACCGAAGCGAATACAATAGTCCGTCCCTTATACCTTTTTATTACCATTGTAATAATAAAGGAAGGACGGACTAAAA
>NW_007379199.1:66252-67335 GCF_000475195.1 Diaphorina citri | reverse complement strand
AGACAGACAGACAGACGACACCGAAGCGAATACAATAGTCCGTCCCTTATACCTTTTTATTACCATTGTAATAATAAACGAAGGACGGACTAAAAATGAATACAACTTCAAAAATCGATAGTTTTGGGGGGGAAGTACTATATAACGTATCTAACTCATTTTTTTTGAAAATTGGACTCCCATCTTTTTTTCCCGAGGGGTCTTCAAATACATATATATTTCACCTTGGTGTCCAAATCATAATACACATCCACCAGGGAAGTATGCTTCTCCTTCATGGCATTCATGAACAGCCGTTTATCTATCAATATAGACTCAATGTTCCGCGGTAGATACACCTCAGAGTGTCGTTCTACATGAAGATACACGAGTACTTTGATTATGTTGTCCAGGAATAGAAGCCAGTCATCGAAGTCTATAATGGCGTGAACCAGATTGCGCTGGTATATGTTCCACCTGCTTGATGCATTGACATTTGGTATCTGGAATAGAAACAAAGTGGAATAGAATACAACTATATCAGTATATGTTCACCTGCTTGATGCATTGACATTTGGTATCTGGAATAGAAACAAAGTGGAATAGAATACGACCATATCACATAAAAAAATCTGGTGTGAACATCACACGACTTTCCTTATCCTATTGAATGATGCTTATTTGAGTGTTCTTCTATTGTAACTTTTACAATATCTCTAACCGTTTAGTTAGTATAGCTGAAAACCGCCGAAAAATGGTCGAAAGTAAAAAAAGATGGAAAAAGTTTAACCCGCGGCCTAGCGCTTACAAGGCAGACGCGCTACCAACCAAGCTAACTAGACTAGGTTTTTCTCGAGAAAGCCTCGAAATTCGAGTCGGATAAGAGTCATCAATGAAGTATCCAAAAAATGACAATGTAAGGAGAGGTTCAGTAACTGTTGTCCTGAGTCGCCACAATTGTAGACAATGATGTCTACAGTCTACAGTTTAGACAAGGAGTAAAATCAGCAATAGAGAATGATTGTACTTACGAGAATGATTGTACTGTACTCGTATGTTTAAAAATAAATAATAATAATAATAATAATAATAATAATAATAATA
>NW_007379199.1:64192-66039 GCF_000475195.1 Diaphorina citri | reverse complement strand
TCTCTTCGATTTCGGGACGATAAGACCATAGCAGTTACAGTTCCCTCTGTCAAACCTCTTAAAAAAAGAAAAAGAAAAAATAAAGAGTATTTTGTTGAAAAAAAGGATATAAAAGAGAGATGTTAAGTCAATATGCCAGATTGGCTTTGTGCTTATGTCAGAATTTTTGAAAATGTTGAAAATCTGGACTACAGGTATTGGGATTTTAGAAACAACCCAAAATAACTCACCTGGCAAGCAGCAATTCCCACAAAAGAGTTCAATATATTGTCAAACAATGTGTTATCCGTGCTGGTCAATATGTGGAACAGATCTACCCCGTGTGGTTTCAGTACAGCATCTAGTCGTTCCATAGATTGACGGAACAGAGGTATCCGAAGTAGATCGGTTCCCATTCCGTTCCATTGAGATCCCATACCGGAGAATATGAACCATATGGGCTTCTTCACGCCTTCGTAGTACTGGAAATGGGAAAGCAAGAGAGGTTACGAGACAACATCTAAAGAGGAGAGACGGGAGTTATACATAGGTTAAAAAAAAAGAGAGAAACTAGAGCAACTTCCGTGCCAGAATGGGTGTCAGTGGTCACAAATTTGATTTAAACAGCAAAGTATTTCTCGAACTTTGGATTCACTGAAAACTCTCTGTGGTAAGATCAGGCATACGTAGCCCGACCCGTAGCTACGCTTAGCGTCCTGAAGACGTTGGATGTAGAAGGCTACCACCGCCTCTGACCGAACGTAACCCGATGCTGGGGACAAAGGGTCATTAAAAATTTTCATCAGTGAATGGTTTTCTTAAATTAAATTGATCCCAAGGGCAAGGAAAACCTAGACCCTTGACAAATGGAGTGTGCCTGAAGGCATGTGATGTGTTCCAATCCACTCGACTCTATTTTAACTTGAGAAGAGGTGTGATGGGAACTGTAATAACGGAGGTCATATACTCCCGAAATTGAAGAGAGAAAGAAGACAGGATAGGAGAAAGCTAGGCTTTCCGAGAACGAACATGATCCGTTCAGGATAAAATCCGCCCCAGGCGGGAATCGAAAACGCGGCCTACCGCTTACAAGGCAGACACGCTACAAACCAAGCTAACTAGGCTGGCTCACCTAAGTAAGCGCAACTGGTCTATTATACTGGTATGATTATTGGAATGGCGGTATATTCTTACCATCACTGGAGAAGGACCGTGTAAACTCGTCCGTGGACAGAACTCCCAGGCCTTGCATTTGTTTAGAGACACACGGGGATATGGTAAGGTTAGCCACACATACGATACACCCGTCTAGACTGCCCTCCTCCACAAGACCTTTGGCGATGTCCAAACATTGAATGCCACCCACCCATGTGTTGTCCAACTGGTAACTTGGGCCTGAAAAGTGTAGTTCTTATTGTAATGGTGGCTAAGTCCATACACAAAAAGCTCACTCTGAGAGTTAAGCTTATACGAATCTATGAATGGTGGCTTTGGCTGGGGGGCTTTTAACATGGAGGATACCAGCCTGAAATGTCCCTTGCCAAAGAAACAGCAAAGGTTGACATCCGCTCCCAATTCTTCTAATGGCTGATCTTACCACTTAGAGTTACACACAGTGTCAAGGGTTTTCTTTGATGTCAGTGTCACAAATTTGATTTATCTTGTTGTTCTGTATATATTTATTGTACCTATACTTTTGTAAATATTCCAAATAAAAAGAGTTAAATAATAATAATAATAAAGTATTTCTCGAACTTTGGATTCAATGAAAACTCTCCGTGGTAAGATCAGGCATACATGGTAACATGGCCCAAGTCAGATTCTCACCTGTAAGATTCAGATAGAAGGATATCCTATTAGCCTGCATG
>NW_007379199.1:57806-64174 GCF_000475195.1 Diaphorina citri | reverse complement strand
CATTGGATCTCGTCTTATACGTCAGATAAGATGAATTATTATACTGATAGCCTCCGTCATAAGCAAATGTCTCCACGGTGAGACATTCACTAAGCAGGAATTTCTCGGAACCCCATCTACCTCGCTTGAAGATGTTGATGCGAAGCTGCCGGTCGATTTGCTCACGATAGAATTTCCCTGAAAATTGAAAGAAACGAATTGAAAGAAAAGTGTTTATGATGGATTCTTTCTTCAAGGTTTTTTTTAAGGCTTTATTTTGCCAGCCTAGTTAGCTTAGTTGGTAGTGCGTCTGCCTTGTAAGCGCTAGGCCGCGGGTTCGATTTCCGCCCGGGGCGGATTTTATCCTGATGGGATAATGTTCGTTCTCGGAACGGCGGGCTTTCTCCTATCCTGTCTTCCTTCTCTCTTCGATTTCGGGACGATAAGACCATAGCAGTTACAGTTCCCTCTGTCAAACCTCTTAAAAAAAAGGCTTTATTTTAAGTGGGAAAGGTTCTCACTTAGGTGAGCTCTTCCACCCAACTACTAACTGTTTGATAGAGGGGACTGTTAACTGCTTAAGGTGTGTCCACACATATCGACTAACCGTCGATCAACGTCGACTGTCACGTCCACACTGCGTCGACAACATAAACATAAATCAGGGAAAGTAACCGAAAAATAGAGTTCTTCCACCCTAACTTGTAGCACCCTATATCACTATTTTTTTTTTCCAGAGTAAGAGGTCTCTTGATTTATGGTTGTTGATACAAGTAGGTCTACTGTACATACCTGTGAGTGAAAACAGCGGAGCACTGTGGTCCAAAATCAAAAAGAACCTGAACAGTTGGAAACATTTGAATAACTGCTCATCTTGCATAAACACTTGCTTGATGAACCGATTCATGTTGCACGCTGGTTCAGAGTCCATTACAATATACACTAGGCTGTTATCCTGCAATACAAATCAACAAGAACTATTGAGAATTCTGCCATCAAAACCTATTATTCTGAAACAAAGATTAAAATGATAATAATAACAAAAAAAAAGCTGCGCAGATAACTTTAAAAGAGGAAATCCTCCTACAAATGTCTGGTAAAAACAGTAAAAAACTACCTATCTCAACTTGGCAAAAAGTCATGATATCCCAACACAAAAACATTTCCTGTAAAAAAAGAGCGCCAAATTTCCCAATATTTTCCTGTAACGCGTGTTCTATCTTCTCCTTCAAGTCGCACCTCCATCGTCCATATTGTTCACATCCAGTAGGAAAAAACTACCTATATTTAACTTCGCAAAAAGTCATGATATCCCAACATAAAAACATTTCCTTAAAAAAAAGGGTGCCAAGTTCCTGAATATTACCTGCAACGCGTGTTCTATCTTCTCCTTTAGGTCACACCTCCATCGTCCATCCTCCATATTGTTCACGTCCAGGGAGAAAACCACATCCTTTTCACCTCCACTTTCATACTCCGAGTTGTTCTTCAGAAAGAGGAACTTGTTTCCTTCGATCACCGCGCTGGATACAACGCCCAGGCTGGGATCTGGGGAGAGATAAGGATAAAGCTGTATTTTATTATGTGACTTTTTTTTAATTTGACATGATTTAACCAAAGAGAATCCGCCTTGGACGTCCACACTTGCCGCCAGAGGCCACTTAAGTATGTTCATGGCTATCTGAAAGGGAGCCAGCCACTGAGTGAAATGTTTACATTTTTTTTTTTTTTTTTTTTTAATCGAAAAATTCCAATAATTAAAAAAGTCTAGTCCGTCTTTCATTTTAAGGAAGATGTTTTAATACACCATGGAATATGCTTTGGCAGCCAGGGTGTTGAAGTTGAAAATTGGCGAAAGTACCACAGAGGTCAATAATAAAATGCAATTTTTTAAAAAAAATACATAAACAAGTAAAAGTTCGACCCCGTCGGAAATCGAACCCGGGACCTCCGGAGTGCAAGCCTAGTGTGATGCCCACTCGGCCACGGAGGCTAACAGAAAATAGAAATAATAATACAGTTTATAACCTTCGGTGGTGTAGTGGTCAAGGCGCTCGCCTGGTAAACAGGAGGGCGTGGGTTCAATCCCAGCCGAGGTATGGAATTTTTTCCTCATATAATTTGGGAATTTGACCACAATAATAGTAGTAGCCTACTGCTGGAGTAAAGGGACTTTTCAGTCCTATGCTAGCAGTATAAATAAGCACTATTATTTTTTTTTTAAGTTACCTGTGGTAAGATGTTCATGTTTAAGCACGGACAGAAGAAGGTGACTATGCCTATTTGCCGTCAGTACTTTCAACGCTTGGTTAATCTGCGCCGAATCTTGACACAGTATCAAGTTATAGCATTGCTGGTTCGTCTTGATTTTCCCATCTGGTCCTATTTCTTCCATGTCGAGGATCTTATGTTCAATGTTGGGCTGGAGGTTGAGTATTCGGATGATGTCCGAGTTGGGGTTGTGGTTGGTGATGGGGTTGGGGTTGTTGTTCGGGTCGTCGATGGAGATGAGGTTGACGTTGACCTTGAACCCCTTCTCCACCGGGGCGATGTTCTCGAGGAACAGCTGCAGGCAGACCACGGCGTATTGGGACGCGCTGGTGACCGCTAGAAATCAGGGAGAGAACGAGGATTAGGATTTGTGTGCTCAAAAAGAGGCCTTACGAGGAAGAGGAAATTTTCCTTCAAGTAAATGTTGAAAACTTTGCCGCTTTTCGAGGAAATTTGACTTTTTGTAATAAGTTTGATAGAGGGAATTGTATATTTTTTTTTAATAAGTTTCCATTTATATTTCATCGACAAAAAACTCAGAACATACATTTTTCATATAAATGGTATACCCACCCGTATAAGCAGAGCTTGTGCCACGGGTGGGGCGGATTTTATCCTGATGGGATAATGTTCGTTCTCGGAACGGCTGGCTTTCTCCTATCCTGTCTTCTTTCTCTCTTCGATTTCGGGACCATAGCATAGCAGTTACAGTTCCCTCTGTCAAACCTCTTAAAATAATAATAAAGGTTTACTTTCCCATCAAGCGACGAACACCAATCAAGTAGACTTTTTGAGCGTTTCGTCAGAAGTCAGAGGGGGTAAACAAAGTTCAAATAGATGAAGTGGAGGTCCAACAGAAAGCTGGACAGATTGGTGTAGATCAGGATGCAGCACCACATGATACCAAACTCGTTGTTCACTTCGATGACGGTGAGGAGATAGTGGATGTTGATAGGAACCTGTTCACAAAACAAAGGCTGCCCTTTAGGGTGAACAGTACGACTGACTCTAACCAGCCTAGCTAGCTGATAGTTTTTGAAACTATCAGCTCTCTCTCTCTGCTTGAAAAGAACTAGCACAAGTCCTCAGGACGAGCCAATCAAACATGGCTAGAGACCATCACCCTGGTGTATGGCGGATAGAAGAGATATTTTCTCTATTTTGTCATCACCCTTCGGCTATAGCTAAAGCTTTTGACTTGACATTTGGTTTTGGCCAGAAATTTTACGAATGGATGCCCTTCGCACTCAACCTTTGAAATCTTTAACAAGGGAAATTTCAGGCTGGTATTCCCCCTGTTTAAAGTCCCCCAGTGAGACTAAGTTGGTCTACTCCCTGTTTAAAGTCCCCCAGCCAGCCAGACCACTTTAAAATTAATTACAATATCAAAAAATAAAGTCGAAAATTACACTTACCGATAGGAGGAACGAATAAATCAGGAGGTTCTGCATGAACCGCTTTTGATTCGCGTGGAATTTCGGATGGTACGCCAGGATTTTATCCACAATCAAGAGTTGCGAGAAAAACGTGTCAAGATTCTTCGGTATAAACACGATACATGTGAATTTCGACGCTAGACACATGGCTGTGATCATCAGAGGGTTTGCGATCTTCATTGATAGTGACTGTTTGGTCTCCTTATCGTACATGAGAGGAAGAGAAAGAGAGAGAGGGGGGGAGAGAAAGAGGGAGAGAGAGGGGAAAGAATGAGTAAGATTTAAATAATTCTCAAACCATACACCGGGAATTTTACATGTTACATAATTCGACTAAAAATTAACCCTCATATAACCCGGAATTGACCGTGCTTAGCTGCTTAGCCGCATCTTTCATGTAGATGAAGTTTAGTTCTTTCAATTCCCAACCTTAGATTATTATTATTATTTTTTTTTTTTTTTTTTTATTTTTTATCTTCATGAAAAAAATTACAAAAAAATATGAAAACTGTCCATTAATTCTTTTTTTCTTCTTTTTTTTTTCACATTCCCAAATGTCAGCAATTTTTCAACAAAGACCAGAGGCCATTTTGTAGAGTTTTTTTTATCATTATTATTTTTACTTTAATGTTATTAATCTTGTCTGTGATGAAATATGTATGTTTCATCTCGTCACAAAATGTATGTATGATATCCGCTGGAATTGTGTGACAGAACTGTAGACCTCTTGCAGTAAAAGAAGAAGAAGAAGCAAACGAAGAGTAAGTAGGGTAAGTGTACCATTTATTCGCCCACCTAAAAAACGTACCCTTTATTGGCCCACCTGTACCATACGCCACATAAGTCTGATCTCGACGAACTTTTTCAAGATCTAATTTTATCAAAAGAAAGGGCTTAAAGAATGCTATCAAACCAGTAGTATTCCAAAATTGTAGTCATAAAAACAACAATCTGGTGTGAACATCACACGACTTTCCTTATCCTATTGAATGATGCTTATTTGAGTGTTCTTTTACCCTAACTTTTACAATATCTCTAACCGTTTTGTCGCTATAGCTGAAAACCGTCAAAAAACGGTCGAAATCTGTCCAAAAGCGGTCAAAATACGGCCAACCGCAGCACCTATCTTAACCAAAAGTTTTGTCTTGTCTCATTTGTGGACTACATACCAAATTTCAAGTTTCTAGCTCATACCGTTCCCGAGATATTTTGTTTACAGACAGACAGACAGAAGGACAGACAGACAGACACACGGACCAATGGCTGAAACTTTGAATTTAGGCTCTAGGGACCTCAAAACGTGTTTTGGCATTAAAAACTGACCATCTAAGTTTGAAGAACCAAGTAGGGTTCCCATGACCGTTACGTATTTGACTGATTTTGATACTAACGTTCGGTGGATTTGACTGATTTTGATGCTAACGTTCGGTGTATTTGACTGATTTTGATGCTAAAGTTCGGTGGATTTGACTGATTTTGATGCTAACGTTTGAACCGCAGTCGACCATCAGGAGGACTGGCTAGGGAACGTTAAACAGAGAGTAGACTAGTGTCTGGCTGTGGGCCATACGGTCAAATAGGAATGGCCTTTCACAGCGGCAATTGCACGTTGAATGCATCCGTTGCCGATAGTAATAGATCACTGAAGTTAAGGAACATTGCACGTGGTTGGTATCCGGACGGGTGACCTTACCTTGACTGAGTCCAAACTGTCTCATATACGCAAAGGCCCCATCTCCCAGCACTGTCATTCAAGACAGAGTATCAATGAACTTATTTGACTGATTTTGATGCTAACGTTCGGTGTATTTGACTGATTTTGATACTAACGTTCGGTGTATTTGACTGATTTTGATGCTAACGTTTTATATCCATCACACTGAAGTTAAGCAACGCCGCACGTGGTTGGTATCCGGACGGGTGACCTTACCTTGACTGAGTCCAAACTGTCTCACATACGCAAAGAGTCTGGTGTGAACATCACACGACTTTCCTTATCCTATTGAATGATGCTTATTTGAGTGTTCTTCTATTGTAACTTTTACAATATCTCTAGCCGTTTAGTTAGTACAGCTGAAAACCGCCGAAAAATGGTCGAAAACCGCCAAAAAGCGGCCGAAATGCCGCCAACTGCAGCACCTATCCTAACCAAAAGTTTTGTGTTGCATTCTTGTTACATTTGTGGACTTCATACCAAATTTCATGTCTCTAGCTTATACCGTTCTCGAGATATTTTGTTTACAGACAGACAGAAGGACAGACACACGGACCAATGGCTGAAACTTTGGATTTAGGCTCTAGGGACCTCAAAACGTGTTTTGGCATTAAAAACTGACCATCGAAAATTTGACCCGATTACATTACTTTCCTTCCTATAGGATAAGGAAAGTAAAAAAAGGAGTGAGATCCCCCACAAAAACACAAATGTGAAAAAAGGCCAAGTTCCTAAACAAAAATGTCGGCCTATAAAAGTGGTGATATCAGAAAATTAAGGCCAAGTCTGCACTCCCAGTTTTTCGTGCCTAAGTTCCAGCAAAGCACTATGTGTAATCTTTACAGGAACCATTTCACCCGGTTCTTCACACCTCTGTAATTCTGGCCCAATTCAACTTAAAATCTTGAAAATTTGTAAATTTGTTCTTTTTACATGAATAAAGAAGCTTACAAAATTTCATGTTCCTA
>NW_007379199.1:33100-57408 GCF_000475195.1 Diaphorina citri | reverse complement strand
TTGGCTCGTCCTGACGCAGTCAACCATCGTGAGGACTGGTAGAGGAAGTTTAAACAGAGAGTAGATAGCGTCTGGCTGTGGGCCATACGGGTCAAATACAAATGGCCTTTCACAGCAGCAATTGCACGTGAATGCATCAGTTCCGATAGTAATAGGCTCACTGAAGTTAAGTAACGCCTCACGTGTGTTGGTATTCCGGCACGGGTGACTTACCTTGGACTGAGTCAAACTGTCTCATTATACGCAAAAGACCCCATCTCCCAGCACTGTCATTCGATAGACAGAGTATCAGTGAACTTATATCCATCACACTGAAGTTAAGTAACGCCGCACGTGGTTGGTATCCGGACGGGTGACCTTACCTTGACTGAGTCCAAACTGTCTCATATACGCAAAGGCTTCATCCCCCAGCACCGTTTCTTCAGCTTCGGTCTCTGTCATTTTAGACAGGGTATCAGTGAACTTATATCCATCATACTGGAGCACAGTGGACGTAAAGTTGACATAGCCTGACATGAAGGGGTCCGCGGGTTCGTCTCCCTCGCTCGTCAACATTTCGAAGTAGCCGCTCCCCTTGGAGATCATCGTGTAGATTTTCAGAGCGCCTAAAAAAAAAAGAAAAAAAAACGAATCGATTCAAATTTGAAAGAAAGAAGCGCACGCAGAATGAGGTTGAATTTTCCAGAAAGATTTTCAAGCTGTTCAATGATCAGCTTGAATTGAAACTTGAAAGCTGATCATTGAAACCCAAATTTGCCTCAAAAACAAAATATTTTGTTCTTGAAAATTTTTCCTGAAACATTGTTTCTGAAATTTATCTCGAATCTTTGGAATGCTTCGTTCTGCCCGGTCTCATGAGAAACTGTACGTTTACGTTCGTTTTTTTCATCTTGCGGCTTCATCTTGAATGTGATCATTGAAACCCATTGAATTTGAAAAAACAAAATATTTTGTTCTTGAAAATTTTTCCTGAAACATTGTTTCTGAAATTTATCTCGGATCTTTGGAATGCTTCGTTCTGTCCGGTCTCCGGTCTCATAAGAAAGTGTACGTTTAAGTTTGTTTTTTTCATCTTTATGCTTCATCTTGAATGCTTCGTTCTGTGGGCACCCTTATAGATTTGTTGGACACTGTGTACTGTAATCTAGAATAAGCTGTTCAGTAGTATACACCAAAGATGGAAGAGTGTCTATTACTGCATTGAACTCGAGTCGGTTTCGGAAAATCCCTGAGAACCCTAGTCATATAAAATAAGGGTGGATTTGACTGATTTTGATACTAAAGTTTGGCGGATTTGACTGATTTTGATACTAACGTTCGGTGTAATTGACTGATTTTGATACTAACGTTCGGTGGATTTGACTGATTTTGATACTAACGTTCGGTGGATTTGACTGATTTTGATACTGACGTTCAATGGATTTGACTGATTTTGATACTAACGTTCAGTGGATTTGACTGATTTTGATACTAAAGTTCGGTGGATTTGACTGATTTTGATACTAACGTTCGGTGGATTTGATTGATTTTGATACTAAAGTTCGGTGGATTTGACTGATTTTGATACTGACGTTCAATGGATTTGACTGATTTTGATACTGACGTTCAATGGATTTGACTGATTTTGATACTAACGTTCGATGGATTTGACTGATTTTGATACTAAAGTTCGGTGTATTTGACTGATTTTGATACTAACGTTCGGTGGATTTGACTGATTTTGATACTAACGTTCGGTGGATTTGATTTTCTTCTCTCTTCGATTTCGGGACGATAAGACCATAGCAGTTACAGTTCCCTCTGTCAAACCTCTTAAAAAAAAAAAAAATCTCTCAACTTTCATACCTAACTCAAACTCACGTAATATTTCGACTTACCTTCAGGTAAGTCTTGTACGATTTAAACTTCTCCAGGATGTCATCCTTCCTGTCATCTCCGGGGTCGCTGATTTGACCTCGCCTGAAGCGACTCCAGAATGACCGCTGAGTCGCTGCTCGAGAGCGACCTGGGTCCGTCAATAAGATAAGGGGAAACACGCCGAAGATTTTGGATAAATAGTAGAGCGGCAGGAAGTTGTGAATGATCTCGATGTTGCGGTAGTTCATGGTGGATGTTGAAGCGACTCCAGAATGACCGCTGAGTCGCTGCTCGAGAGCGACCTGGGTCCGTCAATAAGATAAGGGGAAACACGCCGAAGATTTTAGATAAATAGTAGAGCGGCAGGAAGTTGTGAATGATCTCGATGTTGCGGTAGTTCATGGTGGATGTGGTCAACCTCTTCTAGAGCTGTTTGCTGGTCGACTAGTTTTTTTTTTAGGCGCTTTAACACTACGTATAGTAGCTCGTTCGCGCTTCGCGCCGACTAAATTAAGTGTGATTCCCTAATAATGGGTAGGTATGAAGCGCTATATAAGATAAGGGGAAACACGCCGAAGATTTTAGATAAATAGTAGAGCGGCAGGAAGTTGTGAATGATCTCGATGTTGCGGTAGTTCATTGTGGATGTGGTCAACCTCTTCTAGAGCTGTTTGCTGGTCGACTAAATTAAGTTTTTTTTTTTTATTTTTTTTGGGCGTTTTAACACTACGGTTAGTAGCTCGTTCGCGCTTCGCGCTGACTAAATTAAGTGTGATTCCCTAATGGGTAGGTAAGAAGCGCTATTGGCTGGTCGACTAATATTAAGCTTGACTATTCAATTTGACTAAATGGTTGCTAGGGAGAGTAAAAATATCGATACTGGTTGCTAGGCAGTTATCGATTTTCTCGCCTAGGAAAAAAAACAAAGATAGAGATTTTTCAGTCGTACAGAAAATTTGTTCGATAGAAAATTTGTCTAGAGAAGAGTAGAGAAAATTTAGGAAGCCTATTTTTGAAGAAGCCTAATTTAGAGAAGTTTTTTTGAGAAGTCTTCAGTAAAAAGTGATTTAGAAGTTTTTTAGAGACGTTTAAAGAAGTGATATTTAGAAGAGAAGTTATAGTTAAAAGTGTAAAGTTTTAAATACCTACAAGAAAGACATTGTGTTATAGAATTTTGATAGAAGACATTGTAACATTTGAATAAGTTATATTGTGAATAAAATTACCCGTTTGTTGTTTGAAACCCTGAAGTTCCTCTCTGTGTGTCCAAGTTCATGAGTAACCCTTCAGTAGGTACCCGTAGCTACGCTTAGCGTCCTGAAGACGTTGGATGTAGAAGGCTACCACCGCCTCTGACCGAACGTAACCCGATGCTGGGGACAAGGGGTCATTGAAAATTTTCATCAGTAAATGGTTTCTTCAAATTAAATTGATCCTAAGGGAGTGTACCAATCCCCTCGACCCTATTTATACTTGAGAAGAGGTGTGATAGAAACTGTAACAACGGACCAACCTCAGTAGTGCAGTGGTGAGCACGGTGGACTTTGAATCTGGAGGTCGGTGGTTCGAGATTTAGCGTAGTATATTAAGCGGGGAACTACATTTGTGACAGCATTTACGCTTAACACAATTAAAATTCCTTTAAGGTATATTCTTACCATCGCTGGAGAAGGACCGTGTAAACTCATCCGTGGACAGAACTCCCAGGCCTTGCATTTGTTTAGAGACACACGGGGATATGGTAAGGTTAGCCACACATACGACCCAAAATAACTCACCTGGCAAGCAGCAATTCCCACAAAAGAGTTCAATATATTGTCAAACAATGTCTTATCCGTGCTGGTCAATATATGGAACAGATCTACCCCATGTGGTTTCAGTACAGCATCTAGTCGTTCCATAGATTGACGGAACAGAGGTATCCTTAGCAGATCGGTTCCCATTCCGTTCCATTGAGATCCCATACCGGAGAATATGAACCAGATGGGCTTCTTCACGCCTTCGTAGTACTGGAAATGGGAAAGCAAGAGAGGTTACGAAACAACATCTAAAGAGGAGAGATGGGAGTTATACATATTCTTTTCTTCTTCGTCAGTGGTCACAAATTTGATTTAAACAGCAAAGTATTTCTCGAACTTTGGATTCACTGAAAACTCTCTGTGGTAAGATCAGGCATACATGGGCAATGGTGGCTAAGTCCATACACAAAAAGCTCACTCTGAGAGTTAAGCTTATACGAATCTATGAATGGTGGCTTTGGCTGGGGGGCTTTCAACATGGAGGATACCAGCCTGAAATTTCCCTTGCCAAAGAAACAGCAAAGGTTGACATCCGCTCCCAATTCTTCTAATAGCTGATCTTACCACTTAGAGTTAACACAGTGTCAAGGGTTTTCTTTGATGTCAGTGTAATCCACCTGAGAGATGGGAGTTATACATATTCTTTTCTTCTTCTTTACCTTTTCCCACTCAAGTGGGGTCGGCATTTTTAGACAACGATTTCCAGTTGCCCCGGTTATGAACATTATCTACTGATAATCCCTTCTCACTCAGATCTTTATTCACGCAATTCTCCCATTTCTTCTTTGGTCTGCCTCTTGCTCTGCGTCCTGTCACTTCTATTCTGCTCACTTTCTTTCCAATATAATCTTCATCCCTTCTCATCACATGACCATACCACTGTAACCTTCGAGTTATACATATGTAGGTAAAAAAAAAATAGAGAAACTAGAACAACCTCCGTGCCAGAATGGGTATCACACGAGGTTTGCACGTCAAATGTCCCGGGTTTTATTCCGGGCGGGGTCGAAGTTTTTTTCGGCTCCGTGCTTGGAGTTGCGTCCTGTCACTTCTATTCTGCTCACTTTCTTTCCAATATAATCTTCATCCCTTCTCATCACATGACCATACCATTGTAACCTTCGAGTTATACATATGTAGGTAAAAAAAAAAGAGAAACTAGAGCAACCTCCGTGCCAGAATGGGTATCACACGAGGTTTGCACGTCAAATGTCCCAGGTTTTATTCCGGGCGGAGTCGGAGTTTTTTCGGCTCCGTGCTTGGAGTTCGAGGTACACTCAGCCTCGTGAGGACACTTGAGTAGCTAGTTTAATTGAGTAGCGACCAGTGGCGGCATTACCAGTATAAAAAGAGTATTGAAATATGGAAATTGATTGCAAAGGAGGCACTTAAGTAGTGATGGTGTGAGATCCACAAAAGTTGTGAAAAGACTTTGCTTTAACACAAATGAATTTACGATTTGATAAATTATTTGCTTTGCTTAATACAAACAAATTCACGGAGGTTGTACAAAACTAGATCAATAAACGGCTGCTTTATTAAACTATTAGCCAATTCTTCTAATGGCTGATCTTACCACTTAGAGTTACACACAGTGTCAAGGGTTTTCTTTGATGTCAGTGTCACAAATTTGATTTAAACAGCAAAGTATTTCTCGAACTTTGGATTCACTGAAAACTCTCTGTGGTAAGACTGACATTGAATGCCACCCACCCATGTGTTGTCCAACTGGTAACTTGGGCCTGAAAAGTGTAGTTCTTATTGTAATGGTGGCTAAGTCCATGCACAAAAAGCCCACTCTGAGAGTTAAGCTTATACGGTGGCTTTGGCTGGGGGGCTTTTAACATGGAGGATACCAGCCTGAAATTTCCCTTGCCAAAGAAACAGCAAAGATTGACATCCGCTCCCAATTCTTCTAATGGCTGATCTTACCACTTAGAGTTACACACAGTGTCAAGGGTTTTCTTTGATGTCAGTGTCACAAATTTGATTTATCTTGTTGTTCTGTATATATTTATTGTACCTATACTTTTGTAAATATTCCAAATAAAAAGAGTTAAATAATAATAATAATAAAGTATTTCTCGAACTTTGGATTCAATGAAAACTCTCCGTGGTAAGATCAGGCATACATGCGATTCCCGGCGGGGTCAAGAAATTTGTATCATGCAAATGATTGATTCCGTGACTGGCCGTTACGGAGCCCACTCAGCTAAGATCAGGCATACGTAGCCCGAGTCAGATTCTCACCTGTAAGATTCAGATAGAAGGATATCCTATTAGCCTGCATGGCTCTGTTAGCACCCAGAATTGCCAACTTCTTCAACGAGAACAACTGAATGAACTCGGACTCACTGATGCAAGATCCTACCATGACTCCGGTGTTTGAGCCACTCAGATCTGAAGGATTTACACCTGAAATGAAGAATAATAAAGGGGAAAAAAAGAGTAAATAAATGGGTAGGAAATTTAAAAAGTGAATAAACTCCAACTCCAAGGTATAGATTTTCCCCATCCGTGGCACAAGCTCCCCATCCGTGGCACAAGCTCTGCTTATACAGATGGGTATACCATTTATAAAAAAAATGTATGTTCTGAGTTTTTTATCGATCAAAAATAAATGGAAACTTGTTAATAATAATAATAATAATAATAATAATAATAATATATAGGTAGGTAAGTAATTGAATTGGTTGCTGGCAATCAGGAGGGTGTGGGTTCAATCCCAGCCAAGGTATGGAATTTAACTATTGCTTGAAATTCTTGAAAATTTAACTATAATAGTAGTAGACCATTCCTGAAGTAAGGGGAAAAACCTAGATAGCTATTTCATGGAGTGTGCCTGAAGGCATGTGATGTGTTCCAATCCACTCGACTCTATTTTAACTTGAGAAGAGGTGTGATGGGAACTGTAATAACGGAGGTCATATACTCCCGAAATTGAAGAGAGAAAGAAGACAGGATAGGAGAAAGCTAGGCTTTCCGAGAACGAACATGATCCGTTCAGGATAAAATCCGCCCCAGGCGGGAATCGAAAACGCGGCCTACCGCTTACAAGGCAGACACGCTACAAACCAAGCTAACTAGGCTGGCTCACCTAAGTAAGCGCAACTGGTCTATTATACTGGTATGATTATTGGAATGGCGGTTCAATTATTCCAATACCTCTTTCAATATCTGTCTCAGGCGACTTCTTCCATGCGTTCCGAAATGGCTATAAGGCGAGGCAGCCCATCCCTACACATTTTAATGAGAGTGTACACACGACACGATTTTTACCCCAAACGACACAAAATGTCTTGGTAAGCAATGTAAATGAGAGTGTTCCCAATATCCTACACATTTTAATGAGAGTGTACACACGACACGATTTTTACCCCAAACGACACAAAATGTCTTGGTAAGCAATGTAAATGAGATTGTTCCCAATACACACGACACGATTTTTTCCCCTCGAACGACACAAAATGTCTTGGTAAGCAATGTAAATGAGAGTGTTCCCAATACACACGACACGATTTTTTTCCCCCGAACGACACAAAATGTCTTGGTAAGCAATGTAAATGAAAGTGTTCCCAATACACACGACACGATTTTTTCCCCCCGAACGACACAAAATGTCTTGGTAAGCAATGTAAATGAGAGTGTTCCCAATACACACGACACGATTTTTTCCCCCGAACGACACAAAATGTCTTGGTAAGCAATGTAAATGAGAGTGTTTCCAATACACACGACACGATCTTTTCCCCCGAACGACACAAAATGTCTTGGTAAGCAATGTAAATGAGAGTGTTCCCAATACACACGACACGATCTTTTCCCCCGAACGACACAAAATGTCTTGGTAAGCAATGTAAATGAGAGTGTTCCCAATACACACGACACGATTTTTTCCCCCGAACGACACAAAATGTCTTGGTAAGCAATGTAAATGAGAAAGTTCCCGACAGAATTTTTTCCCCCGAACGACACAAAATGTCTTGGTAAGCAATGTAAATGAGAGTGTTCCCAATACACACGACACGATTTTTTTTCCAACCGACAAGTGGGAACTGGCCTTACCTCTTTCAATATCTGTCTCAGGCCTTCTTCCGTGCGTCCCGATATGGCTATAAGACGAGGCAGCCCATCCCTATACATCTCGTACTTCTGATATTCATACTCCTTCTTCTTCTCGTGTTGTTTGAGCACCACGTGACCAAATGACGACCCGAGACCTATAGAGGTCACACCGACCAGTGGACTGGGCAGCGGAGTCGTCTCTGTGACTACCTGGAAATATGGAAGGTCATTATTGAGGTCACACGAGTTCTAAACTAGGTATTTCCTATTATAATTTCCTTTGCCTTCCTCACACAATATCCCTCACTATTCAGCGGGAGAGCTCGGCAGCAGTCATGGGAACCCTACTTGGTTTTTCCAATTTAGAATAAGTTTTTTTTTATGATATACAGGGTGGTTCGTGATTTGCGAACCACGCTTATATCTCAGAAACGGCTGGGAATTAAGGAATGAAATAAACGGCATAATGTAGATGAAATTTTGATGATTAAAATGGCATTTTTTAAATTTGCAATTTCTTTTGCAAAACGGCCCATTTTTTGCCAAATATAGGTCACTTTTATGGGAACCCCCATTTTTTATTTAATTTTTGGAATCAGCATAAAATTTTAATTGAAAAAATGTATTCACTCGAAAAAATTTGCTCTACAAAAATTCTGTACACTGTGAGAAAGAAAAACAATTTCTTAATTATTTCTTTAGTTTTTGTATTATTCACTTAACTATTTCAACAACAATCAACAACAACAAACAAATTTATAAAAGCTGTTCAAAATGAGATCCATTATTTTCATCAGTAAATGGTTTCTTCAAATTAAATTGATCCTAAGGGAGTGTACCAATCCCCTCGACCCTATTTATACTTGAGAAGAGGTGTGATAGAAACTGTAACAACGGACCAACCTCAGTAGTGTAGTGGTGAGCACGGTGGACTTTGAATCTGGGGGTCGGTGGTTCGAGATTTAGCGTAGTATATTAAGCGGGGAACTACATTTGTGACAGCATTTATGCTTAACACAATTAAAATTCCTTTAAGCTATATTCTTACCATCGCTGGAGAAGGACCGTGTAAACTCATCCGTGGACAATACTCCCAGGCCTTGCATTTGTTTAGAGACACACGGGGATATGGTAAGGTTGGCAACACATACATGTCTTCCTTCTCTCTTCGATTTCGGGACGATAAGACCATAGCAGTTACAGTTCCCTCTGTCAAACCTCTTAAAAAAAAAAGAAAAAATAAAGAGTATTTTGTTGACAAAAAGGGTATAAAAGAGAGATGTTGTGTCAATATGCCAGATTGGCTTTGTGCTTATGTCAGAATTTTTGAAAATGTTGAAAATCTGGACTACAGGTATTGGGAAACACATACAATACACCCATCTAGACTGCCCTCCTCCACAAGACCTTTGGCGATGTCCAAACATTGAATGCCACCCACCCATGTGTTGTCCAACTGGTAACTTGGGCCTGAAAAGTGTAGTTCTTATTGTAATGGTGGCTAAGTCCATACACAAAAAGCTCACTCTGAGAGTTAAGCTTATACGAATCTATGAATGGTGGCTTTGGCTG
Organism: Diaphorina citri; assembly: GCF_000475195.1. NCBI lineage: Eukaryota > Metazoa > Arthropoda > Insecta > Hemiptera > Psyllidae > Diaphorina > Diaphorina citri. The sequence continues at coordinate 48,115 of NW_007379199.1, read as the reverse complement.
GGGGGCTTTTAACATGGAGGATACCAGCCTGAAATGGCCACCCACCCATGTGTTGTCCAACTGGTAACTTGGGCCTGAAAAGTGTAGTTCTTATTGTAATGGTGGCTAAGTCCATACACAAAAAACCCACTCTGAGGGTTAAGCTTATACGAAATCTATGAATGGTGGCTTTGGCTGGGGGGCTTTCAACATGGAGGATTTCCCAGCCTGAAATTTGTGACCAAATACATTTTTTAAGAGGTTTGATAGAGGGAACTGTAACTGCTAAGGTCTTATCGTCCCGAAAGAGAAGGGAGACCTGTCTGACTAGGGGACGTTAAACAGAGAGTCGACTAGTAGTGTCTAGCTGTGGGGCTATAAACAGGGCGGAGAACAGCTAACCCTAACCAAGCTAGCTGGTAGTTCTTCTAAGAGAGAACCTTTGCTTTTAAAGAATAAGCACAAGTCCTCACGATGGTTGACTGCAGTTCAGGACGAGCCAATTAAACATGGACAGCGACCATCACCATCATCCTATAGGAAGGTAAGTATCTCTTACCTTAACTCCAGAGCCATCAGCCTCCACATATCCCACAAGATTGCTGTCCACCTTCCCATAGACTGCCTCCATCAAGCTTTCCGGAGCCCACCAGAAGGGGCGACGATCGTTTCTTCTGTTTGAGAAACACTTGCTTGAGCACCGAGCATTCCATGGCGTCCAGAGCCTGAGGAATGGAAAAGCCATGGAAATGGTTGTGACCAAATACATTTTTTAAGAGGTTTGATAGAGGGAACTGTAACTGCTAAGGTCTCATCGTCCCGAAAGACCTGTCATCCTATAGGAAGGTAAGAAGTATCTCTTACCTTAACTCCAGAACCATCAGCCTCCACATATCCCACAAGATTGCTGTCCACCTTCCCATAGACTGCCTCCATCAAGCTTTGGAACTGTTCTGGAGAGCAGTTTTCAGCAAATATGCCTTTCCTTCCTCCGAATGTCTTAAGTCCCACTTCCACAATAGACCCGTAGCTACGCTTAGCGGGGGGGGGGGTAAGATAGTTGTGTTAATCCTTACTGGAATGAGTTGTGTGGCCAGATAGGGCCTCCTCCTAAAACATCCTCATATAACTTGACAGGGGGCGGCGGCCCTCTCGGCCCCTTAAATACGGCCCTGGCGACAGGCCCTGTCCTTGTTGCATTTTGGAATTTCCGAGGTCATTGCACAGGTCAAGGTCATGGCGCCTAAACAGTGGCTCTGACATTTGGACGGCACTAAGCAGAAAGGAACCAGCCAACAGAAACCAACTTTCAAAGAAACCAACTAAAAAATGGGTAGTTATTTGCTATTTGAGGTACAGAGAGAGTGTTCAGTGACCTTCTAACGAACCACTGAACAAGAAGAACTGTGGGAGTTTTAACGTTTGGTGCGCAGAAAGGAACCAGCCAACAGAAACCAACTTTCAAAGAAACCAACTAAAAAATGGGTAGTTATTTGCTATTTGAGGTACAGAGAGAGAGAGTGTTCAGTGACCTTCTAACGAACCACTGAACAAGAAGAACTGTGGGAGTTTTAACGTTTGGAGGATTTAAATTTACATATTTTTAGACGGTTCTTTCCTGCTTAATGCTGTCCATTTGAACGCCAATTGAACAACATTTGTCGTCATAACTGGCTGATTAGTCCAAAGCAGCTGACGTAAATGGAAGTTCTTCATTCTAATGACACTAATCACTGAGCCGAATCGATCAACGATCTCCGACTAAGTGTGGACACCCTGTTTTAAATTTTCACTACATTTTTCCATAGCCAGCTGTTGAAATTAGACCCAATGCTCAGCTTTTTTTTCCGTAAAGGGGTCATTGGACTCAATGGCCTGCCGCACATGTAGTGTGGCTAGTTGGGCGACTTTTTGTAGCGCTGAGTCGAGCGATGCCGCCTTGAGACAAGCCTCACACTCTATTGTCGCGCGACTCCAGTGTGAGAGGTCTCTATCATTTTCATAGGTTTAGATTTTCGGGCGGCATCACGCGACTCCGCGCTACTTAAAGTGGCGCGACTACTCTTCCGATGTGTTCAACAAAACACTTTCTGTATTTCACGCACTTGTTTGAAGCAACAATCAGATAACTAGAAAACACTAGTTGCCCAAAACTATTAATGTATCACCAAAATACATCAATCACATTAGGAGTTCTGTCAGCAAAGAAGAAAAGAAAGGGTAAAATGTAACGCTAGTAAACAAAAGTTACTAGGCACACTAAAAAGACGGATGAAATTAAATAAAGGGGAAGACAACAGAGAGAAGGACAGAGACAAAAGTAATACTAATAATATTTAAAAAATAGGTATGAATAAATAAATAATAAATAACGAATAAGTGAATATTTTCCCTGAAAGAGAAACACCTCTAAAGCTCGTCTACTGGCGCCCTCCAACGGCGCAAAATGGGAACTAAAAAACGCACACTTTTGTGTCGAGCTTTGGCCAACTCGGGAGAGAGAGAGAGAGAGAGAGAAATTTCGTCTTCCCGAGCTTTTAGAACCCCCCTCGAGCAACAAGAAGACTTGAAATTTCTTCTCGGGCAAAAATTTATAAACATTTGTTAAACTTTCTCGGGCCAAGTGCGCTCCCCTGTTGAACGCCTCGCTTCTCTCACCTTGTCGAAAAAAATATCGTTGGAAAAGTTTTTCTGTGTCGAAAAGAAATATTTGCGTTCCCACCCAATCGAGGAAACCATTTATCTTTCTGTGTGGTGTTTACAAACTAGATTAAAAACACTTGTTGTCACAGGCCAGAGTTAGGTCTTTGTTCGTCTGCTTAGAGCGCTTGCCATTTACTTTTCCTGTCAATCTCATTCATAAAGATTGCAAGAATGGAGCGGTGAGCTTTTTGGTGATTATTTCCAGTGATCTCTTAATTAAAAATAAATTACATTCTAGTTTCTAACATTCTAGCACTATTATTTATATCAAACGTATCTTACTAGGTACGTCAAGTGGAGGTGGATTACTTATCTACATAATGTGATACAAACCCTAAATAAATAAATGAAGCTTTTGTATTATAACAGTAGTACTTTTTCAATTAAAACTCTTTTAATTTAACGTTTTACTACTGTTTGCTTGTCTTGTAAGTTGAACTATTTAGTATTTCCAGTGATCTCTTAATTAAAAGTAAATTACATTCTAGTTTCTAACATTCTAGCACCATTATTTATATCAAACGTATCTTACTAGGTACGTCAAGTGGAGGTGGATTACTTATCTATCTACATAATGTGATACAAACCCTAAATAAATAAATGAAGCTTTTGTATTATAACAGTAGTACTTTTGCAATTAAAACTCTTTTAATTTAACGTTTTACTACTGTTTGCTTGTCTTGTAAGTTGAACTATTAAGTATTTAACATTTTGTGGATTCCTCTAAATCTCGACTCTTTCATACAAGACCTTTATTTGTGGATTAGCAGTATTGCATTTATTTAAGTTGCCTCTAAGTATTCAAATACTTAATTTACAAGACTTTACATCCTACAGTCTACAACTTATTCTGGATCTTTATTAACTTTCTCTGTATCTTGATAAACTCTGTCTATATCTTAATAAACACAGATACTCTATCTTGATAAGTAATGTCTAAATCTTGATAAACTCTCTCTATTATGTTGAATATCATACCAAAGAATGTCGAGTCCAAGAGCTTGTAGTTGGGGATTTTACCGGAACCAGGTGGTGCATCCAGAGCCCCTGAAATTAAACAAGGCAAATATCACCAAAGTAAAATAGGTACAGCCCCTGAAATTAAATAAATAAGTAAGTAAGTAGCCTAAAATAACCCAACTAAAGTAGGTAGTGTCATAGGAATGATACCTAGTAATTTGGTAACAGACATTATCACAACCAGTAGACAGACCACTCCACCTTTAAGTTTTTCTCTCCCCTATTTTTTGTTGTTTTTGGACCAAATAAAAACAAGAAATTTCAAAGGAAAAAAAAAAAAAAATCTTTCCTGTTTTTCCCTTCTCTGGCATTGCAGGGTTATTACGTAGGTACTAGTAGAAAGTGGGTGTTCTGGTAAATCATGCTTACCGACAGGCCATCTTCTGTTGTCAACTGTCACTCCACTTTTACCGCTGAACAACAATTCACGGAACTCGTGGAAACTATGGCACTCTGGAAACACACCTCCCACTCCGGAGATAACCACTTCGTACTTTTCTCCCGGCATGATGTACGATTGCAAAATATGAGGTGATGGTTTCTTAAATCTGGTTTAATGTTGTAATTACTTTCTGATATTCACTGATATCACAGATAAGCTGAAACAAAATGTTTTTGTTTAATTACATGGGCTCTGCCCGTTGATTTGTTAAAATCTCTAATTACTTAAATGAATGATTGTGATAACCAAACATTTATGGTCACCCAGATGGTCACCCATCTGGGCGATCAAGTCCTGCTGGCTTTTTTTAGCCCCACAAAGGCTGGGTGAGGTTGATGTGAGTACCTAGGTGGATAGCTTCTCACCTAATGGGGGATATAAAACCCCATGACTAAAAATCTTAGCTATTTCACATTGAGGATTTCATTGAAGGGGGGGGGGCTTACCAGTCTATGGTCTATTATACAGCTCTTTTCAAATAGTTCATTAAATTCACATGGTCGTTACAAAGGCCAGAACTCTGCCTGGGTCCAGGCTTTAAAATTCTGGTACTCATCTGACATCCTACGGTTGGCCTTTTGCTTTTGAAAATATTTGGTGTGCTCAAATGTTGGTTCATTATGATGAGAGAAGTAAAGCTAACACGAAAATTTAGCTTAGGTTGAGAAAAACTTGAGAAAAGAAAAGATGAAGAAACGAAAATATGGAGCGGTGAGCTTTTTGGTGATTATTTCCAGTGATCTCTTAATTAAAAGTAAATTACATTCTAGTTTCTAACATTCTAGCACCATATCAAACGTATCTTACTAGGTACGTCAAGTGGAGGTGGATTACTTATCTACATAATGTGATACAAACCCTAAATAAATAAATGAAGCTTTTGTATTATAACAGAAGTACTTTTTCAATTGAAACTCTTTTAGTTTAACGTTTTACTACTGTTTGCTTGTCTTGTAAGTTGAACTATTTAGTATTTAACATTTTGTGGATTCCTCTAAATCTTGACTCTTTCATACAAGACCTCATTTGTGGATTAGCAGTATTCCATTTATTCAAGTTGCCTCTAAGTATTCAAATACTTAATTTTTAAGACTTTACATCCTATAGTCTACAACTTATTCTAGATCTTTATTAACTTCCTCTTTATCTTGATAAACTCTGTCTACATCTTAATAAACACAGATATCTCTATCTTGATAAGTAATGACTAAATCTTGATAAACTCTCTCTATTATGTTGATCTCATGGTTTCTGTCTAGAATGTCTACATTTACCTAAACTATTTAAATTTTAATTCTCTTGAAAAATACATACCTAACTCATTCCTAAACGTTTGTGAAATTGTAAACTTTTTCTGAATACGTAAAATATCTAAAAGAAAATAATAAATTTTGATTTTTGAGTGTGTCCTCAAATTTAATGTCAACAACCAGTTTCTTGTCATAGAGGAGGAGAAAATGTTGCTTCTATACCAGTGAAATCTCAGGTAAGAAGTGGGATTAGTGAGAATTTGATAAATCTTTATGTATAAATCTAATAAAATGTTAGATTTGTTTGTACATTGCTTCGGCCAGCCACTTTACTATATCAGGTAGACCTGATCAGGTTATTATAGTTATTCTTACCAATCTTACCCCTTATGCATTAAGGATCACAAAAATCACATTAGAAAAATTTCTGTCTGTATGTAGGTATGTCTGTTTGTTACCCTGATAGACCTGTTTTTGTCCTCTTTTCACGTTTATGTTGTTGTTTGGTTTGTTTTCCATTTTATTTTTCCAGACAAAATTGACAGATGGTTTCAAAATTTTATGAAATCAAATTTTATAAATAAAGCATAAAGCGACTTTAGTTTCATAATATGTATTGAGAGAGAGAGAGAGAGAGAGAGAGAGAGAGAGAGAGAGAGAGAGAGAGAGAGAGTTTTTTTTTATTTGAGATAAAAAGAGAGAGAGAGAGAGAGAGAGATAGAGAGAGAGAGAGAGAGAGAGAGAGAGAGAGAGAGAGAGAGAGAGATGGTTTGGACAGAGACAGATAAAAAAAAGTAAAAAGAATGAAAATACCTAACGTGATCAAGTGAAAGGACAAGAAAGGATTCTCTCTCTCACTCTCTCTCTCTCTATCTATCTAGTCCAGTTCTTTTTCTCTCTCTTTCTAGTCCAGTTCTCTCTCTCTCTCTCAAACTACCTATCTCGTCCATTTCTCTTTCTCTCGTACTCATTTATCTCTCTCTCTCTCTCTCTCTCTCTCTCTCTCTCTCTCTCTCTCTCTCTCTCTCTCTCTCTCTCTCTCTCTCTATCTAGTCCAGTTCTCTTTCTCTCTCTCTCTCAAACTACCTATCTCGTCCATTTCTCTTTCTCTCGTACTCATTTATCTCTCTCTTTCTCTCTCTCTCTTAGTCTGTCATATTTGTTTCTCTGTTTTATTGTCCAGACGGCGACAGCATAGGTATTATCTATTACCTATATCATTTTATTCGACCGCTATATGAGATGTGTGGGTAATTCTGTATAAATAGAACAGGGACAGTGTATTGCTCTCTCTCTCCCTCTCTCCATCTATCTATCCCTTTCTCTCTCAAAAAGCTCCTCAGGTGGGCCCAGCATTTATTCTGAGATACATTGGTAATCCTAGCACATTGCATAATAGGAGTGGGGGAGAGAGAGAAAACAGACTAAACAATAAAATTGAATGGATAAAAAATTATCAACACTGAAAAGCGACTAAGCTAGGTAGGTATCTATTTAGGTAGGCGCGTCTGCCTTGTAACCCCTAGTTCGGGTGAGTGAGATTCCCGCCCGGGCCGAACTTTATCCTAAACAGTTGAGGTTCGTTCTCGGAACGGCTGGCTTTCTCCTAACATGTCTTCCTTCTCTCTCTGATGCTTTCACGATATCGGCGTTTTTCGTCAGCCTCTCAATGAGCCCTGGGGTGATTGCTTATAGGGCTGATACTCGTATTTTTGTTTTGGCTACCCGGTTTCCTCTATCCAACCTATAAAAAAAGTTTGAACTTGGCGTTGTGTTTTTCACATGTCTAGCCGTTTTTAGATCAGGTTATTGCTTTTTCGTCGTTTCCTAGCATTAGTTCGCTGCCCAAGTGTTCTATATGAAAACTCATCCAGGAATCTGTATGTAGAACATACTCCACACTCGTATGAGTGGAGAATTTAGATTGAGAAAAAATCGAAGAAAAGTAAAAAAGAGACAAGAAAAGAGATTGAACAATAGAGAAATAGACCGTAGAGAACAGTGAAGATAAAACCGAAGAGAAGAAAGAAAGGATGGAAGAGTAAAAGGTAGGAGAGAGAAAGAAAAAGAAGAAAGAAGAGAGGGACAGATACAGAATAAGAGAACAAATAAGAGAGAGAAAAGAAGTGGGGGAGAGAGAGAAAACAGACTAAACAATAAAATTGAATGGATAAAAAATTATCAACACTGAAAAGCGACTAAGCTAGGTATCTATTTAGGTAGGTAGGTAGATTTTTAGATAAAAAAGGTACCTAGATAGATTTTTCCTACAATAATGAACACAAAATAAAGTCAGAATTTAATAGATAAAAATAAATCCAGAATTAATAGATAAAAATAGGGAAAGGGAGAAGGTGAAAATTGATAGAGCAGTCCACCGTACAAAACATCTAGGGTCCAAGGTACAACATCCTTAGGGTTCAAGGTACAACATCCTTAGGGTTCAAGGTACAACATCCTTAGGGTTCAAGGTACAACATCCTTAGGGTTCAAGGTACAACATCCTTAGGGTTCAAGGTACAACATCCTTAGGGTTCAAGGTACAACATCCTTAGGGTTCAAGGTACAACATCCTTAGGGTTCAAGGTACAACATCCTTAGGGTTCAAGGTACAACATCCTTAGGGTTCAAGGTACAACATCCTTAGGGTTCAAGGTACAACGCCCTGGGGGCCAAGGTACGACGGATAAAAAAGGTGTAAAAAAAAATGTTGGCCAATTTAGTAGAAATTTTGGGAGGTATTAGTTTTCAATGAGTAGATGAAAAAAGCTATAAGGCGTGTAGTCCTATCTCCAACCCTTCAACCCCAAATTTGCCTTCAAAATTTGAAGATTTTTTCCATTTAGAATACATTGCGACCAAGGTACAAAGGGTATGGGTCCAAGGTACATAGGGTAGTTGTACCTTGAACCCCAAAAAGGTGGTGTCGGAAAATTGGGTATATCTCTTAATTAAAAATTAGTAAAACAATCATTGCTAATTGTATAGATAGCCAAGAAAATTTCCTTTCTAAATCAATTAAAATTATGCCAATAACATTAATAGAAAAAATTAAAAAAATCAAAAAGTGATTTTGGGGGCCAAGGTACAACCAGGCACCCTATTATTATTTAGAATTTTTGCTAGAGGGAACTGTAACAGCAGAGGTCTTCCCGAAATCGAAGAGAGAAGGAGGACAGGAAAAAGGGAATTAATTTCCTATTTTTATTCAAAAAATAAAAACGTTGTACAGCTTTTCCAACAGACAGGAAAAACTTGAATTTGACACGTGCCATAGGAACTCACCTGGGGATAAAAACTCCTTAGCCTTGGAACCAAAAATAGAAAAACATTTTGGAATTTCAAGATTGCACCTTAATCCTTCAAGAAACAACCCTACCTTATCCTAAAAATAAAAATAAATTCTTCCTCTTATAAATTATAGGTAGATATATACGTAAGTATAGATACCTACCTTCCTACAGTACTTACCTAAAAAGTATCAAGAAAGTGATGTGTTTTGGTCTGATTTCTTATCTGGACCCTTCCGACCAAGGTGAGGATCAGAAGTAGCGAATGCCAACCTAGTTAGCTTGGAAGGTAGCACGCCTGCCTTGTAAGCGCTAGTTCGAGGGTTCGATTCCCGCCCGAGGTGAACTTTATCCTAAACAGATAAGGTTCGTTCTCGGAACGGCTAACTTTCTCCCATCCTGTACTCCTCGTTCCATTTCGGGAGGACAAAACCTTTGTTGAAGGTCCCTCTTTAAACCTCTTAAAAAAAAGACTCAATATTGTCGACGTATCTACAAACCTACATACGTATTTACTCAAAAAGCTGAGTGCACCCCAAAACCACGAGGCTGAGAGGCTGAGTGCACCCCGAAATGTTCAAATAAGCTAACTAGGCTGGCTATTTTGAGTTCTTAAATGATACCTAATAACCTGACCAATCCAAGTGACTAGCAAATGTCGGCCTCACAAAAACGACACCGCGGGGCAGATTTTATCCTGATGGGAAAAGGTTCCATCTCGGAAGAGATATCTCCTATCCACCTATCCTGTCTTCGGGACAATGGTCTATTGGCGCAGATGGTCACCTGTGGTACCGACCACAACGTTCCTTAACTTCAGTGACCCCTTGTGAACTGGGTGCATTCAACGGCATCGCCTTTGGCTAATGAGGGGCTTTGAATAAACATTAGGTTAAGGAAAACAAGTTACCTGTTTATACCTCGAGATTCAAGGTTTATTACGCTTTATATGAAACCAAGAGAGAGAGCGAGAGAAAGAGAAAGAGAGAGAGAGAAAAAGAGAGAGAAAGAGAGAGAGAGGGAGGGAGAGAGAGAGAGAAACCCTTTGAAAAACTCCCTGACTCTCCGTTATGTGGGGCCTTTACAACCTACACCTTGTTACTGTATGAAGTAAAAAAAGTTGGCAAATATGTTATATACAGGGTGTTGCTAAGGTTCGTTCTCGGAACGGCGGCTGGCTTTCTCCTGTCCTGTCTTTCCTCTCTCTGCTTCGTCTTCTTCTTCGCCTTTTCCCATTTTCAGATGGGGTCGGCGTTTGTCGTTGGCCTCTTAATCAGCGTTAGGGTGATCGCTTTGAGATCAGTCTGGCTGAGGGACTATAAACAGAGAGTAGATAAGCGTTCCTTAGCCTTGGAACCAAAAATAGAAAAACATTTTGGAATTTCAAGATTGCACCTTAATCCTTCAAGAAACAACCCTACCTTATCCTGAAAATAAAAATAAATTCTTCCTCTCATAAATTTTATTATAGGTAGATATATACGTAAGTATAGATACCTACCTTCCTATACTTACCTAAAAAGGATCAAGAAAGTGATGTGTTTCGGTCTGATTTCTTATCTGGACCCTTCCGACCAAGGTGAGGATCAGAAGTAGCGAATGACAACCTAGTTAGCTTGGAAGGTAGCACGCCTGCCTTATAAGCGCTAGTTCGAGGGTTCGATTCCCGCCCGAGGTGAACTTTATCCTAAACAGATAAAATTCGTTCTCGGAACGGCTAACTTTCTCCCATTCTGTACTCCTCCTTCCATTTCGGGAGGACAAAACCTTTGTTGAAGTTCCCTCTTTAAACCTCTTAAAAAAAAGACTCAATATTGTCGACGTACCTACAAACCTACATACGTATTTACTCAAAAAGCTGAGTGCACCCCAAAACCACAAGGCTGAGAGTCTGAGAGGCTGAGTGCACCCGGAAATGTTCAAATACAGACTCATGATGCAGCTTAGCTTGAAAACGCGACCATTAAATTTCTAATCTTGAAGGAAGCGCAAAAACTTATCACCTTTAAGTTTTGATGGTTTTCGAAACAGGCCATAAAATTTGAGCGCTTTAGTTCTTTTTTTATCCGAAGAAGCATATTACTCGTATCATGTTTTTTTATGTTTCTTCCGCTTTCACAAAAGATGGCGAAGAAGAAAAAAAGGAGGAGGAGGAAGACGACGACAAAGGAAAAGGTGAAGATGATATGGGAAATGATGAATAAGATAAAGATCTAGGAGAAGGAAGAGAAGAAGAAGAAGAAGATAAAAAATTTGACCCGATTACATTACTTTCCTTCCTATAGGATAAGGAAAGTAAAAACGGGAATGAGGAAAAGGAATAGGCGAAGGAAAATCAGAAGACTAAGTAAGAGAAGAGAATCCGCTTTCACAAAAGATGGCGAAGAAGAAAAAAAGGAGGAGGAGGAAGACGACGACAAAGGAAAAGGTGAAGATGATATGGGAAATGGCGAATAAGATAAAGATGTAGGAGAAGGAAGAGAAGGAGAAGAAGATCTGGACCCTTCCGACCAAGGTGAGGAGAAGAAGAAGAAGAAGAAGAAGAAGAAGAAGAAGAAGAAGAAAAAAACGGGAATGAGGAAAAGGAATAGACGAAGGAAAATCAGAAGACTAAGTAAGAGAAGAGAAAAGAACAAAAAGACAAAAGAGGGGTAGAAGGAGGAAGAAGAATTGAATTTGAAAACATTATTAAAGAAGACTGAGAATATTGAAGGAGACCAAGACGAAGAAGAAGCAGAAAAAGAGAAAGAAGAAGAAGCAGAAAAAGAGGAAGAAGAAGAAAAAAGAAGAAGAAGGGCAAAAGAAGTATTAAAGTGCTGTTTGGGGACTTTTGCTGAAGTTCGAGCACCCTCACTCTTTGCTCTGGCTTTTCGTTTTCGAGTGCATGACTGCATGTCCTTTTCAGCTTTTTTCTCTCCTCCCCCAAAGTTGTTCGGTTGTATTGTCAAACGCCAAGTCAGCAACTACCAAGAGTCCAAGACATAAATCTAGGTGACTAGCCTTTTTTTAAGCAATAAGTCCCCTCTGGGAGCACTCAGTAAAACTTCAGATAGGTGACCAGCCTAGTTGGGTGGGAGGGTAGCACGTCTGCCTTGTAACCCCTAGTTCGGGTGAGTGAGATTCCCACCCGGGCCGAACTTTATCCTAAACAGTTGAGGTTCGTTCTCGGAACAGCTGGCTTTCTCCTAACATGTCTTCCTTCTCTCTCTCTGCTTTCACGATATCGGCGTTTTTCGTCAGCCTCTCAATGAGCCCTGGGGTGATTGCTTAGGGCTGATACTCGTGTTTTGTTTTGGCTACCCGGTTTCCTCTATCCAACCTATTAAAAAAAAGTTTGGACTTGGCGTTGTGTTTTTCACATGTTTAGCCGTTTTTAGATCAGGTTATTGCTTTTTTTTTCGTTTCCTAGCAATAGTTCGCTGCCCAAGTGTTCTATATGAAACTCATCCAGGAATCTGTATGTAGAACATACTCCATACTCGCATGAGTGGAGAATTTAGATTGAGAAAAAAACGAAAAAAAGTAAAAAAGAGACAAGAAAAGAGATTGAACAATAGAGAAATGGACCGTAGAGAACAGTAAAGATAAAACCGAAGAGAAGAAAGAAAGGATGGAAGAGTAAAAGGTAGGAGAGAGAAAGAAAAAGAAGAAAGAGGAGAGAGAGAGATACAGAATAAGAGAACGAAAAAATATAACATTGTTGTTAATATTTTAGGAGGGAATTTTCAAATTTTGTAAATCATAACAATATTTTTTTCTCAATTTTCATCAGAGAAGACTGTTGTTTGCTGAATGGGACATTTTGGGTAAGTTTTATTTGAATTAATTTTTAAAAATTATTGTATCCCTTGTTATTTTAATTAAATAAAGAACCTTTTGAAGCTTTTGGGTGGTAGGTTGACCTTTGTTTGGAAAGTTGGACTTGTGTACCATGCCATTAAACATTGTCCTAAATTTAGGACTCTGGGACTTTATCCAGACAAAAAAAATTGAAAATGTCAATGTTCACTGTACTTGTCACTTGGATAAAATCTTTCTTATTTTCTTTTGTTCCAGAGTTTAATCATGGCTGAAAGACAGCATCTTAGTGCAGATAAAATTGAAATATGATAGAAAATGGCAATTTGAGTGACTTCAATGATAGTGATGATGAATTTATTGAACCAGTTTCAATACTTAGTGACCAAGCCTCAAATTCAAGATCACTACTTGAACCTGATAGTCCTCATGCAGCAGAATTATCTGCACTAAGTGCAATGTTGTTTTATGTCTGAATAAAAACAACAACTGTTTCAAATTCTTCCATGAATAATGGATCTGTTGTGAGAATATGAAACATTTTTTTCTATATAGAATTTTCACTGTGATTAATTTGTTGTGATAACAAGTGTTCATTTTTATTTTATTTTTCTTCAATAAAGAACTGATTTTCTTTTAATTAAATGTGATATTGTTTTTCCTAAAGTCAGGTCTATATTTATGTAGATAGAATCTAATGTTCTCAATGAAAAGAAGTAAGAGTGAACAATAAAAACAAGCATAAAGCGAAATATAGGTAGTAATTGGTGACTACAAATTTTCTGTTCAAAATAGAATTTTTTGTATGCTTAAAGGCCCAGTGTCCTAAATTTGGAACAATCTTTGAGCTAATGAAATAGACATATCTAATGAAAATAGAAGAAAATGAGTTTTGAGTCAATGGTTCAAAACACCTCTTTTTTCAAGTTTTATTAAAAAAAATAAGTTTCAAAAATAAAAAAATCTTGGGTTTTTAGGCCTACAAAGAGAGTGTCCTAAATTTAGGACACTGGGCCTTGTTGACTACAAACATCCAAAATAGCGCGGGCCTTTAGGACTACAAAAACAATGTCCTAAATTTAGGACGTTGGGCCTTTAGAGGTTAAATAGCCATTCCGGAAACTTGAGGCAGTTTTTCCTACATCCCATTTAGAGGTTTTCGCTATTTATTTTAATATACGGCTTTTTCTATTATACATACCTATATCCTATTTTAAAAGCTATGGCTTTTTTCTATTAGGTACCTATTTAATAACCTATGTATACCGCCTTTTTCGCGATAAAAATTTACAATAAGGGTGATTTTGTTCGCAGAGGATAACTTTTGTAGACAGTATATAGCTAGGGATGTATGTAGATAGGTAAGTCAACGGGGCCGGCGTTAGTCTTCATGCTCGTTAAATCCAGTACCAGACTGATGACTGACCTTTTTTGAGGCTGACATCGGGATATTTCATTATTAATTTCTTATTTTGAGTTTTTTTTTTTTTTTTTTTTTTTTTTTATGGGTTTTAAGAGGTTTGACAGAGGGGAAACTGTAAACTGAGCTCATGGTCTTATCGTCCCGAAATCGAGAGACAAGGAAGAACAGGATAGGGAGAAAAGCCAGCGGTTCCGGACGAAACATTATCCCATCCGGATAAAAATCCGCCCCGGGCGGTGAGATGCGAACCCGCCGCCTAGCGGCTTACAAGGCAGACGTGCTACCCAACTAAGCAACTAGGGCCTGGCTATTTTGAGTTCTTGATAAAACCGACCAATCCAAGTGACTAGGGCATCGTCGGCTCCACAAAAAAAGACACCGGGCCAGATTTTATCCTGATGGGAAAAGGTTCGATTGCCAGCCTGGTTAAGCTAGTTGGTAGCGCATCTGCCCTGTAAGGCGCTAGGGCCGGCGGGTTGCGATTTCCCGCCCGGGCGGATTTTATCCTGATGGGATAATGTTCGTGTCTCGGAACGGCGCTGGCTTTCTCCTATCCCTCGTCTTCCTTCTTCTCTTCGATTTCGGGACGATAAGACATAGCAGTTTACAGTTCCCTCTGTCAAACCTCTCAAAAAAAAAAAAAAATGATAATACCTGACAATCAAGTGATCCAGCAAACGTGCTCACAAAAACGACACGGCAGATTTTATCCTGATGGAAAAGTTTCGTTTCGACAGCTTCTCCCTATCCTGTAACACACGGGGCCAGATTTTATCCTGGCATGTGAAAAGTTTCGTTCTCGGAACAGCCTTCTCCATCCTCGTCTTGCCCTTTTCTAAAGTTCGTGGACAATGGTCTACTGTATGGTCGCAAGATGGTCACATCTGTGGTAACCTGACACAACGTTCCTTAACTTCAGTGACCCCTTGGAACAGAGGGAACTGTAACTGCTATGGTCTTATCGTCCCGAAATCGAAGAGACAAGGAAGACAGGATAGGAGAAAGCCAGCGGTTCCGAGAACGAACATTATCCCATCCGGATAAAATCCGCCCCGGGCGGGAATCGAACCCGCGGCCTAGCGCTTACAAGGCAGACGTGCTACCAACTAA
>NW_007379199.1:13225-31336 GCF_000475195.1 Diaphorina citri | reverse complement strand
GTATAGGTAACTTGAATTAAATTATGAGAGTTGGTTTTATAAAGGTAGGTTTTTTTTTTTTTTTTTTTTTTTTCACAACTTTGTCGCAAGTTCTGCAATTTACACTGAAAAGATCAGTTTAGATCTTGAGCCTTTAAAATTTGAAGAGCGCAAAACTCCTGGGACACAAAAGGACATTTTGTCTAAAAGAAAAGAAGAAGAAGAGGAAGAGGAAGAAGAAGAAGAAGAAGATCATCAACAACGCCAACAAGAAGAAATGGAGAGAATACTCGTAAACAATGGTTTGAAGACTGTACAATCTCAGATCTTTTATAAGAGTTTACTACAAAACAATCTTAAATCTGAGAAGGGAAAGGCATAATATTGTAATGGTTAATAATTTTCTTTCATTATTAGGTATCTTAAATCTTAATAATTTTCCACCATTATTATCTTAAATCTTGGGGACTGTTGTTATTTTCTTATCTGCGTCCCCAAGTTAATTGTCTAGAAAACAGCATAAAAAACAATTGCTTCAATTTTTCTCCTTCCCCTCCTTTAGCAGTTACAGTTCCCTCTATCAAAAATGATTAGAGGAAAATAATTGGAATATTAGTAGGTAACTAGCTAGTCTGGCTGAGGGACTTTGTCTGGCTGAGGGACTATTAGCAGGGAGTAGATCAGCGTCTAGCTAGGGGACTATAAACAGGGAGTAGACTAGTCCAAATTCCCTCACGCTATATCAATAGCGAAGGTTGAGTGCGAAAGGGCATCCGCATCCCACTCGGAAAATTTTGTTTTAGCCAAAATATTTCTTCTCCTACGCCTTCAATTTGTCTTCTTTCTTCTCCTCCTCCCACTCCTCTTTCTCTTACTCCTACTCCTTTTCTCTTCTTCTTCTTCTTCCTTCTCTTTCTCCTTCCACTTCCTCCTTCTTCCTCTTCATTCTGCTCATTTAGTTCCATCTTACGAGTATTTTCTGAACAAAAATACTTTATGAATCTCATTTAAATCTTGATTGTGGTTGCTGAGCACATTGTTCATATTGTCTTCCTAAGGAGGATTACTAAATATTCTCATCTTGATACTTAATAACTTAATATTCGTACATTGATACTTAATATTCGTAACTTGCTCTCAATTTGTTTCTTGTTACTCACTTGTTACTCAATTACTTAATGAGCCATGTTACCATTTTGTTACCGACGTTAGTTTTCCAAGGACAAATCGGTGGACAAATCCAGATACGAGCCACGAGCGACGTTGCTTAACTTGAGACTTAATTGTAACTTAATTTATTATTACTCGCACACCTCGAGATGAACTTAGATTATTTTTTTAAGAGGTTTTTTTTTTTTAAGAGTTTGACAGAGGGAACTGTAACTGCTATATGGTCTTATCGTCCCGAAATCGAAGAGAGAAGGAAGACAGGATGGGAGAAAGCCAGCCGTTCCGAGAACGAACACTATCCCATCAGGATAAAATCCGCCCCGGGCGGGAATCGAACCCGCGGCCTAGCGCTTACAAGGCAGACGCACTACCAACTAAGCTAACTAGGCTGGCTAAAGAGGTTTGATAGAGGGAACTGTATCTGCTAAGATTTTATCGTCTCGAAATCGAAGAGAGAAGACAGGATAATAGGAGAAAGCCCGCCGTTCCGAGAACGAACGTTAAACCAATACATGGAGTCACAGGAATAAGATACAGGAATCCTTTTAACTTCAATTCTTTTAAGGCATTAAAACTCTTCTGACATTCCTTTCTTCTCTCGAACATGAAACTAGGTCGGTACGTACCTAATAGGATTGGGGTAGTCACATGAAATTATAAAATGCCATAAAGAAATATTAAATGGAGTGCAGCAAATTAGAAACTTCTATTAAAAAGTTAAACAAGAGCAGATTTCACTCGTGTATGGCGCCTTCAATCCTTCGTTGTGGGATGAGGACTAGGGCCAGAATCGGCAGATAGATCGAATAGAATAGAATATACCCTGTTTATCCTGCTCGAATGAGAAGTCCCTTTACCTTAGCAGCCTAAAAAAGGTCTCCTGTATTTTATGGGTATTGGAACAGAACAAGGGTAGATACGACATCAAAAACCTAAAACAAGCCAGGTTAGCTCGGTGGGTAGAGCGCTAGGTCGCTGGTTCGATCCCCAACGGGGGCACATTTTATCCCGAACGGATAAGGTTCGTTCTCGAAACGGCTGACTTTCTCCTATCCTGTCTTCCTTCTCTCTTTGATTTCGGGACGATAATTATTGTTGGCTAGCGTAGCTATAGCTTTGAAGGTAAGTGAGCCTGTTTAACAAGTGCGAAGTCACGGGTTCTATATCATCACGGGGCAAATTTTATCCCAAACAGAGAAGGTTTCTCGGAACGGCTGGCTTTCTCCTATCCTAATGAAACCTCTAGATTTTCGTTTGGATGTTTGTTTGTTCCGCCATAAAAAAAAAAAAAAACCTAAGGCATACATAAACGAAAGGGACACGAAAGGACCCAGATATTGTTTCCGGGCGTCCAAGGGGGATGTAAACCCCTAATCCTTCCAACACCGTGAAAGCAAAGGAAAACTTAAAGTTTCCCGGAAAATTCATGCTAAAGTCAAAAACATTGAAGAGGGCCTGGGTGATGCTTTTGGTCGGGAAAAGCAAAGTTTTTGGCCTCGGTCCAGGGAAATGTACACCGGGAGATATGTTTGGGTAGTAAATTAAAACATCTTGTCACAAGACATTCTAAATCTAGACCGTGAGAAACGATAGCACTGGTGTTTTCTGTCAGGGCCGTTTTTGTCTTCGCCTTTTTCAGCGTTTTTTCGTCAGTCCAATCTTGAAGAAGATTTTTTTATTTTTTTTTTATACCTAATCATGATGGAAGAATTTTATTTTTATTGGTCAATTCGAACCTATTTTGATATCCAAGAATTTTATTTTTATTGGTCAATTCAAACCTATCTTATAAGTTGGAGGGTGCATTAATTTCAAGTTCTATGTAGGTAAAGTAGAACCTCGTTTATTTCAACTAATTGGGACCGAGGGTAGTTGATATAATCGAAAGTTGAAATAATTGAAATTCCGTAAAAAAACAATGGAAACGGGGAAAAATTTAGATCAATATTAAAATCAATGTGTGTGTAGGTATACCCTTGAAAGTTCTAACTTTTTTATAAAATTTACATACAAAAGAACAAATTGGTTAATAAATACTCCATTTTGAACTGATTTCGGGGTTGAAATAATAGAGAGTTGAAATATCGAGGTTATACTGTAATTGTATTTCCCCTCTCTCTCCCCTCCAGAGAAGATCGATCAGATCTACGAGACATGTCGCTACGAGAAGGCCCTGCATTTGCAGACACTCCCCGCCTGGTGCGCCTCGTTCTCCAAACGGGAACTCAAAATCCTTGAGTACTACGAAGATCTCAAGTATTACTACAAGGACGGCTTTGGGAACAAGGTTTTTTTTTTTTTTTTTTTTTTTTTTTTTTTTTTTTTTCATAGAAAGTTCTTAATTGTAGAGGTAATTTTAGCCTGTATAGTTTTCTCAACCCAATCCCTTAGTTACGGCCTTGATAATAGCATTAAGAATCACAATAATGCGTGGAGAAAGAGAGAGAAAGAGAAGGAGAGAGAGAGAGAGAAGGAGAGAGAGAGAGGAGAGAGTGATAATGTATTTACCCAATCAGCAAGATTGGACCAGTCGTCTCGTATGTTTTGTCGCTTATCGGATTACAAATACAATAAGAATAGACTGGAGGAAGAAGAGAACAACAACAAGAGGAAGAAGAAGAAGAAGAAAAATCCAAAGAAAGTGGAGGTGGAGTAGAAGAAAGAGGAGGCGAAAAAAAAAGATGAGGGGCAGGAGGACAAGAAAAGGAAGTAGGAGAAGAAGAAGAAGAAGAAGAAGAAGAAAAGAGGAGGAGAATGAAGAGGAAGAAGGAGAAGAAGAAGAAAAGAAAGGAGAAGAAAAGAAAGGAGAAGAAGAGGAAGAAGAAGAAGAGGAAGGAGAAGAAGAGGAAGGAGAAGAAGGAGAGAAGGAGAAGAAGAGGAAGGAGAAGTAGGAGAAGAAGAGGCAGGAGAAGAAAGAGAAGAAGAAGAAGAGGAAGGAGAAGTAGGAGAAGAAGGAGAAAAAGAGGAAGGAGAAGTAGGAGAAGAAGAGGCAGGAGAAGAAGAAGAAGAGGAAGGAGAAGTAGGAGAAGAAGGAGAAAAAGAGGAAGGAGAAGTAGGAGAAGAAGGAGAGAAGGAGAAGAAGAGGAAGGAGAAGTAGGAGAAGAAGAAGAAGAAGAAGAGGAAGGAGAAGAAGGAGAGAAGGAGAAGAAGAGGAAGGAGAAGTAGGAGAAGAAGAAGCAGAAAAGAGGAGGAAAATGAATTAGAGAGAGTGGAGGAGGAGGAGTGGACGAGTGACCACTTTGATCACTACGCCACAGAGGCAGGTTATTCTCTAACTAGGCTGGCTAAAGAGGTTTGATAGAGGGAACTGTATCTGCTAAGATTTTATCGTCTCGAAATCGAAGAGAGAAGACAGGATAGGAGAAAGCCAGCCGTTCCGAGAACGAACGTTAAACCAATTCATGGAGTCACAGGAATAAGATACAGGAATTTCACTCCTTTAAACTTCAATTCTTTTCAGGCATTAAAACTCTTCTACATTCCTTTCTTTTCTCGAACATGAAACTAGGTCGGTACGTACCTAATAGGATTGGGGTAGTCACATGAAATTATAAAATGCCATTATGAAATATTAAATGGAGTGCAGCAAATTAGAAACTTCTATTAAAAAAGTTAAACAAGAGCAGATTTCGCTCGTGGATGGCGCCTTCAATCCTTTGTTGTGGGCTGAGGACTAGGGCCAGAATCGTCAGATAGATCGAATAGAATAGAATAGAATAGAATATACCCTGTTTATCCTGCTCCAATGAGACAAGTCCCTTTACCCCAGCAGTCTAAACAAGGTCTCCTGTATTTTATGGGTATTGGATCAGAACAAGGGTAGATACGACATCAAAAACCTAAAAAAAGCCAGGCTAGCTCGGTGGGTAGAGCGCTAGGTCGCTGGTTCGATCCCCAACCGGGGCACATTTTATCCTGAACGGAATAGGTTTGTCCTCGGAATGGCTGGCTTTTTCCTATCCTGTCTTCCTTCTCTCTTTGATTTCGGGACGATAATTATTGTTGGCTAGCGTAGCTAGCTTTGAAGGTAAGTGAGCCTGCTTTACAAGTGCGAAGTCACGGGTTCTATATCATCACGGGGCAAATTTTATCCCAAACAGAGAAGGTTTCTCGGAACGGCTGGCTTTCTCCTATCCTAATGAAACCTCTAGATTTTCGTACGAAAGGACCCAGATATTGTTTCCGAGCGTCCAAGGGGGATGTAAACCCCTAATCCTTCCAACACCGTGAAAGCAAAGGAAACCTTAAAGTTTCCCGGAAAGTTCATGCTAAAGTCAAAAACATTGAAGAGGGCCTGGGTGATGCTTTTGGTCGGGAAAAGCAAAGTTTTTGGCCTCGGTCCAGGGAAATGTACACCGGGAGATATGTTTGGGTACTAAATTAAAACATCTTGTCAAGACATTCTAAATCTAGACCGTGAGAAACGATAGCACTGGTGTTTTCTGTCACAGGGCCGTTTTTTTCTTCGCCTTTTTCAGCGTTTTTTCGTCAGTCCAATCTTGAAGATTTTTTTTTTTTTATATATATACCTAATCATGATGGAAGAATTTTATTTTTATTGGTCAATTCAAACCTATCTTTATAAGTTGGAGGGTGCATTAATTTCAAGTTCTATGTAGGTAAAGTAGAACCTCGATTATTTCAACTAATTGGGACCGAGGGTAGTTGATATAATCGAAAGTTGAAATAATTGAAATTCCGTAAAAAAACAATGGAAACGGGGGCAAAATTTAGATGTACAAAAGAACAAAATAGTTCATAAATACCCTAGGTATTTTGAACTGATTTTGGGATTGAAATAATTAGAGAGTTGAAATAATCGAGGTCATCACGGGGCAAATTTTATCCCAAACAGAGAAGGTTTCTCGGAACGGCTGGCTTTCTCCTATCCTAATGAAACCTCTAGATTTTCGTTTGGATGTTTGTTTGTTCCGCCATAAAAAAAAAAAAAAACCTAAGGCATACATAAACGAAAGGGACACGAAAGGACCCAGATATTGTTTCCGGGCGTCCAAGGGGGATGTAAACCCCTAATCCTTCCAACACCGTGAAAGCAAAGGAAAACTTAAAGTTTCCCGGAAAATTCATGCTAAAGTCAAAAACATTGAAGAGGGCCTGGGTGATGCTTTTGGTCGGGAAAAGCAAAGTTTTTGGCCTCGGTCCAGGGAAATGTACACCGGGAGATATGTTTGGGTAGTAAATTAAAACATCTTGTCACAAGACATTCTAAATCTAGACCGTGAGAAACGATAGCACTGGTGTTTTCTGTCAGGGCCGTTTTTTTCTTCGCCTTTTTTCAGAGTTTTTTCGTCAGTCCAATCTTGAAGAAGATTTTTTTATTTTTTTTTTATACCTAATCATGATGGAAGAATTTTATTTTTATTGGTCAATTCGAACCTATTTTGATATCCAAGAATTTTATTTTTATTGGTCAATTCAAACCTATCTTATAAGTTGGAGGGTGCATTAATTTCAAGTTCTATGTACAGTAGAACCTCGATTATTTCAACTAATTAGGACCGAGGGTAGTTGATATAATCGAAAGTTGAAATACCGTATGAAACAATGAAAAAGGGACAAAATTTAGATGTACAAAAGAACAAAATAGTTCATAAATACCCTATTTTGAACTGATTTTGGGATTGAAATAATAGAGAGTTGAAATAATCGAGGTTCTACGATGGAAGAATTTTATTTTTTTTGGTCAATTCAAACCTATCTTTATAAGTTGGAGGGTGCATTACTTTCAAGTTCTATGTACAGTAGAACCTCGATTATTTCAACTAATTAGGACCGAGGGTAGTTGATATAATCGAAAGTTGAAATAATTGAAATACCGTATAAAACAAGGAAAAAAGGGCAAAATTTAGATGTACAAAAGAACAAAATAGTTATTAAATACCCTATTTTGAACTGATTTTGGGATTGAAATAATAGAGAGTTGAAATAATGGAGGTTGAAATAATCGAGGTTCTACTGTATGTACCTTATCTATATATGTAGGCAGATAAATTTTTGTTACAAGTAGGTACCTAGGTATGTGGGAAAAAAAAACAGACAAATAATACCTGTTTTTGGTTAGTTCAGTTATTTCGGGGTAAATCCAGTCTCATATATATTTTTTTTCCATAGTAGTTCTTAATTGTAGAGGTAATTTTAGCCTTTAAAGTTTTCTCAACCCAATCCCTTATTTGCGGCCTTGATAATAGCATTAAGAATCACAATTCTGCGTGGAGAGAGAGAGAGAGAGAAGGAGAAAGAGAGAGAGAGAGAGAGAAGGAGAGAGAGAGAGAGAGAGGAGAGAGTGATAATGTATTTACCCAATCAGCAAGATTGGATCAGTCGTCTCGTGTGTTTTATCGCTTATCTTATCGGATTACAAATACAATAAGAATAGACTGGAGGAAGAAGAGAACAACAACAAGAGGAAGAAGAAGAAGAAGAAAAATCCAAAGAAAGTGGAGGTGGAGTAGAAGAAAGAGGAGGCGAAAAAAAAAGATGAGGGGCAAGAAGAGGAAGTAGGAGAAGAAGAAGAAAAGAAAGGAGAAGAAGAGGAAGGAGAAGAAGGAGAGAAGGAGAAGTAGGAGGAGAAGAAGAGGAAGGAGAAGATGAGGAGGAAGAAGAAGAAGAGGAAGGAGAACAAGAAGAGGAAGGAGAAGAAGAGGAAAAGAGGAGGAGAATGAATTAGAGAGAGTGGAGGAGGAGTAGACGAGAGACCACTTTGATCACTACGCCACAGAGGCCAGATCAATCTGATGGCATCGTTGATAGGTGCGGTGCCATTTACTATGTCAAGGCTTTAGGGTAGTAACGTTTAATATGCTCAATTAACAGATAAAGTGATAACAAATGGTAATAAATACCAACAACACTAATTTCAATTTATAAACACAATAGGTATAAATAGAAAAATTATCCACTTCAATAACTCACGAAAAAGCACCAAAAACACATTGCGCTTAGGAAAAACGCCAAAATCAAAGCGTTTTATTTCGCCAATATTTTCTCAGCTTCTAAGCTTTGTTCTGGCCTTTTTTTCCTTCTGGCAGGTTACAACACCACCGAATGAGTTCACATGCTACAATAAATTGTGGGAATGCCATTAGTAACGTTGACATACTCTTGGGAATATTATGTAGGTCATTAATACGAACATGACGAAATGGAAATAGAATTAAAGAGAGTAGAATAGATTAATAGAATAGAATATGTAGAATAGAAAAAAGCCACAGCCTAGTTAGCTTGAAAGGTAGCGGACCGGTTTTGTAACCGCTAGGTTGCGGGCTTCAATTCCCGTTGGGGTGAACTTTATACTAAACAGATAACACGGTAGAACTCCGTTTTTTTTTTTTTTTTTCTAAAGCTGACTATTCAAAAGCCATTTAGCAGCGTTTTTAATTCAATTTTGATACTTTAATCTGAACATTCTAAACACTGGATTCATAATTTATACCACTTGAAGAGCACCTGTTGTATAAATTATTGTATAATAACTAGTAGTTTTATTGATATAGGTATGTTTTTTATCTCATTTATCTATAGGTTTTCTTCTTCTTTTTCTTTCTTTTGCATTTTCTTCTTTCTTTTCTTCTTCTTCCTTTTTTTTTACTTCTTCTGTCTCCTTTTTTTCTTCTTTTCCCTTTCTTCTGTTTCCTCTTTTTCTCGTCTAATTCTTCCTTTTCTTTTTCTTCTTCTCCTCCTCCTTCTCATCCACCTTTTTTTCTCTTTCTCTCCGTCTTTTTTCATTCCCTGCTTCGTCTTTTTTCATTCCCTGCTTTATCCTCCTCCTCTTTCTTCTTCTTCCTGTTCGTTCAATACTGGCTATCATAATTCAAGATATGGAACGTTATTTATGTTGTGTGCCAAGCAGTGTACTTGCTGGTATCTTCATGAAACTCCCTTCCCTCGTGATATATTCTCACAAGTACCTACATATCGCACCCTACATACACATATCGTACACTGAGAAAAAAATAATAATAATAAAAGATGACAGGGTGCCACAAGTTTAGTGTGGAAGAACTCTAAAAAGGATTAGACCAAAGATCTTTGGTGAAATAGGTACTTAAAAAAGAAGAATGAAATAATTAATAATAATAGACTCTTGAGTGGAAGGTTAACCACTAGGCGACGTTAACACCAGAGGCGTTCTCTACCACTTAACCCTTGGAGCTCCATTATTACGTGGTCAATTTCTCAAGAGGATAAAATTCCTCGGCTGTGCTCGAACCTGTGCCCTCCTGTTTACCAGGCTAGCATCTTAACTACTGCTCCACCGAGACAGATTAGGAATTAGAAAAATATTAGGTACTCACTTACAAAAAGAACTATTTAGTTTTGAACTTTTTTGGGTAGGTAGATATTTAGATGCTTTTTTTTTCAAATGCTTACCGACTCAATTTTTGTCGTCAGCTTAAGAGTTCTCATTCCCTATCACCATAGATTATACACGGTAGGTACAGATGTGTCATAACAGCGAAAAGTTTCCAAAGCCATTTATCACTGCTGAAGCATAACTTATTATAACTTTGGTTTCTACAGGAATGGAGGTTTTGGCCTGGAGGGGGACTATAAATTTGGATTTTTCCCAACTTTTTACATAGGAATCGACCATTTATTCATAATTTTTACCCATTTGCAACTCCTCCATTCCCGTTGGGGTGAACTTTATACTAAACAGATAATAACACGGTAGAACTCCGCTTGACAATTCAAAATGTGTGAATGCTACCAGAGCCAGAAGGCATTTAAAATTTATACCTATCTTTCGCTTCTAAAAAAGTCAAAAAGAAGTAGGATTCAGCCTTCTTATACTCATACCTAAATGTAAATTTTAATATGGTATTGTACCTACCTAGATTCATACACATAATAGGTAGGTATGTAGATGTACCTATAATAATAAATACGACCTGCCTCGGTGGTGTAGTGGTCGAGGCGCTCGCCTGGTAAACAGGAGGGCGTGGGTTCCATCCCAGCCGAGGTATGGAATTTTATCCTCATATAATTTTAGAATTTGACCAAAATAATAGTAGTAGCCTACTGCTGGAGTAAAGGGACTTTTCAGTCCTAGGCGAGCAGTATAATTAAGCACTATTATTATTATTACCTAGGTATATTATGTACCTATCTTTATCTTAATAAAGTATAGGGGTAGCTTTCTCTTTTCATCTTGTTGACAGTTCACCGAAAGCTCACAAAAAGAGCAAAAGGATGGAACATGTTTTAATTTTATACCTACCTATCTAGAAAGTATTAGAACGTGATGAAAGCAGCTAGTGAAAGATTGACATTGACAGAAAAAAAAATAGAAAAAGAAAAAGGACAAGAAGAAGAAGAAGAAGAAGAAGAAGAAGAAGGAAAAAAAAAGAAAAAAGAGGAATAGAGAAACTTTCAATAGATACCTAATACTGGGTGACGTATGAAGGATTTTGATGAGGTCACCCTATCCTTCAGGCTAAGCATCTTTTAACGTAATCCTTTGTTATCTGGACGGGTAACCAATGTAACCATCGAGGATCAATCCCCAGAGCAGGACGCATCTCCACTATTCTCCACAATTTTTGTGTGTGTTGCACATTGCATAATCAAACAGTTACACGGCGTTCATACAATTTTTATTAAATCTTTTTTCATACACCTTGTACCTACCTATGTATCTTCAGATATCCAGACCAAAATATATGATAGGAGTGATAGGATACCTACTTGAATGAGTAGCATGAGAGAGAGAGAAGAAATAGATAGAAAGAAAGTTGAAGGTTGTGATGAGAATATTAAAGAAAAATAACACAAAAGAGAAAGAGAGAGAGCGAGCGAGCGGGAGAGAGAGAGAGAAAGGGAGGGAGGGAGAATGAAATAAAAAAAGATAGCCTTCTCTTATATTAGGTATCTTCTTTTTTAGTTTATCTATCGCTTTTTCACACAAAAAGTTCTACATTATTAAAAATCTCTGCCATTATAGCCTGTCGCCACAACTTATCAAATAAGCCGATAACACTTTAATAATATATGGGAGGGGATAAAAAAGGTTATTGATACAGATAAAAATATTACACTTTATACTGATAAATCTGATAGGTACCTACATAGAGTTGATAATGGTGATAAGAAAATTTCTGATGAAAATGTCAACCGATGGATTTTCGTGGTGACAAAGATAAGAGCTTCTTTTTTTTCTCGTACCTGTCTTGTAAGCGCTAGGTCGCAGGTTCGATTCTTGATTCTTCCCTGGGGTGAACTCCTGAAAAGATAAGGTTCGTTCTCGGAACGGCCAGTTTTAGTACCTGGCCCAGTACATTGGGGGCAAATTATAGTCGGACTCGGTACAGAGTATAGGGAGTAAATATGTAAATGTAAATGCAATTTCTTTGTGTTATTATGTCACAACTTTGGTGCTCACTGCAGCATTGTAGGATTTTCCACAATAATCTCAATAATCCTAACATCCAATGTTTACCTACCATGCTGGCACCGGTCGCTATGCGCATTTATATGTCATAGCTACATACCATGCTGGCACCGGTCGCTATGCGCATTTATATGTCATAGCTCCTCATTTTCCTCACGAGGCTGAGTGGGCCCCGAATCGAACCCGGGTTTCCCGCGTGCAAGGCGAGCGCTGTGACCACTACGCCATGGGAGCTGACATATAGGGAGTAAATATGAAAATAGGGCACAAGAGGGTAAATATAGGGCAGCACGGGGCTAAATAGGAAACTAGTTTTTTTTTTAAGGGTTAAATAGGAAACTAAAGGGTAGATACGTGAGTACATGCATCTACATCCGGTAGTGAACCCATTTGCAACTTCGAAGCGTGTGTAGTGAGGAATGCGAGGGTAGGGGAAGTTAGGGGAGGGGGAGTTGTAGTAAGGGAAGAGGGGAGGAAGTGTAGATATGGGAGAGGGGATTAAATGTAGCTACGAAATGGTGGGTGGGGAGGGGATTTGTATTTAATGGAGGGGGGTTGTAGATATAGAATACAGGGTAGGTAGTGGCCACGGAAGGGAAGAGAGATATTGTAGCTATGGAAGGGGAAGTTATAGCTAAGGGAGGGGAAGTTATAGCTACGGAAGAGAGGGGAGCTTATAGCTACGCAAAGGGAGGGGTGTTGCAGCTACGGGAGGGGAAGTAGTAGCTACGAACGGAGTTGTAGCCACGGAAAGAGAGGTGGTGTAGCTACGGTAGATAAAGGGGGTTGTAGCTACAAAAGGGTAAGGGAGTAGGCTGTAGCTAAGGGAGGGGAGATTGCAGCTACGGAAAGAGGGGAGGTTTGCAGCAACGGAGAGGGACTTGTAGCTACGAAAGGGAAGGGGGTGGGTTGTAGCTAAAGGAGGGGAGGTTACAGCTACGTAAGAAGGGGTAGAGGAGTTCTAGCTAAGATAGGGGAGGTTACAGTTTGGTTAGATGGGAGAGGTGGAGTTGTAGCTACGTAATGGGAAGGGATGGTGTAGCTACGAGGAAGGAGGGGGATTGTAGCAACAGAAGGGGAAGGGTGTGGGTTTTAGCTAAGGGAGGGGGGAGAGGAAGGAAGGGGAATTGTAGCTACGTTACCATGACAACAGGAAAGCTGTGTTTTCCACTGATAACGCGTACTGATAACTTCACAACAGACGCTAAAAGGCAACGTTGCAAAGGGCAACGCTCAAAAAAGATGTTGCAGTGTTGTCAACTTGTCCCTATTGTCTGCAGAATTTTAGATTCATATCGAAATTGTTCATGATTTTATTATTTTACCTAGATGTTTATTTTTTATGCTTTATTTTATTTGCTTTTTTTCTTATCTTGATGGTAATAATTTTATACCTAATTTGAAGAGCTCACGTGAAGAAGGATGCTTGTTTGATGAAATTATTTGTGTTCTACTTCTATTCTTAGCCCTCTTCTTTTTCTTTCTACTTTATCTTCAGAGGTACCTATTACCTATTTGTTCAATTTATGTCAGAATCCTGCAAAAAAAAAAAAAAGATTTCACGCTATTTATTATAGAAAATGCTAATTTTTACGCCTTGACCTGGACTCGAACCATCAACCTCTCAAGCCTTAAATCTAAATTACAAAATTTTGAAAGATCTAAAGAAACGAATAAAAGATACCTACTCCTGAAAATAGCCCCTATGTGCAGACAGAGAGACAGACAGGAGTAAGGCTCATTAAATAGTTTTTTTTTCTACCCTCTTCCACTTCTTCTTCTTCCTCCTTCTACTCCCCCTTCCTTCTCCTCTTCTCCCCTTCCCAGCCTTCATCTCAATTTATCCTTTTTTCCTCCTCTTTCCATTTCTCTTCTCTTCCTTCTTCCTCTTTTTCACCCTCTTCTTGTTCGCTTTTATCATAACCTCTTTTTCTCTCCCTTCTTCTTCTTCTCTTCGTTCTCATCCTTCTCTAGTTCTCTTCCTCTAGTTCTCTTCCTCTCATCCTTCTCTACTTCTCGCCTCTTTCCTTTCCCCTAATCTTCCTCTTCTCTTCTATCTTTTCCCTTCGCCCTCAGTTTTTTTCCAAAGCTGAATATTCAAAAGCCATTTAGCAGCGTTTTGAATTCAATTTTGATACTTTAATCTGAACATTCTGAACACTGGATTTATAATTTATACCACTTGAAGAGCACCTGTTGTATAAATTATTGTATAACTAGTAGTTTTATTGATATCTAGGTATGTTTTTTTATCTCATTTATCTATAGATTTTCTTCTTCTTTTTCTTCTTCTTCTTCTTCTTCTTCTTCTTTTTCTTTCTTTTGCATTTTCTTCTTTCTTTTCTTCTTCTTCCTTATTATTTTTTTTTACTTCTTCTGTCTCCTTTTTTTCTTCTTTTTCCTTTCTTCTATTTCCTCGTCTAATTCTTCCTTTTCTTTTTCTTCTTCTCCTCCTTTTTTTTTTCTTCTTCTCCTCCTCCTTCTCATCCACCTTTTTTCTCTTTCTCTCCGTCTTTTTTCATTCCCTGCTTCTTCGTCTTTATCCTCCTCCTCTTTCTTCGTCTTCCTGTTCGTTCAATACTGGCTATCATATTTCAAGATATGGAACGTTATTTATGTTGTGTGCCAAGCAGTGTACCACATTTTCTCACACAAATGAGCTCTGATCTTGAAATTTGTCGCGACGACCTATGAACTTAAAGCGAGAAAGTTTTAGATAACACTTCGGTCGTTAATTTAAGACCGGTTTTAGCGTTACCTAAGTTAAGCTACGCCGAGGAAGGCCAATAAATGCATGGGTGACTTAAACATTATATTGGGAATAAAGGGAATAACATTATATTGGGAATAAAGGGAATAAACTGAATATTAAACAAATTAGCTAGGTACATAGGTACTGATTTTCTCTAATCACGATCGAATAAACTACGAGCTAAAAATTCCCGGAGGGACGGGCCCAGCTTGTTATCTGCCAAAATAGAACATACTCGCACAACTATATGTAGTTATTATACACTAGAAGAGTTCCTGCGAGCAGTTCTACGGTTTTCTAGAGTTCTAGACAATCGATAGGTAGATATTAGGTACTAGGGAATTCAAGAGAGAATCAATCGAAAAACGAGTACGAATTTTTGTCGATGGTGGGATTCGAACCCGGGACCTTCTGCATGGCAAGCAAGTTGTGAACTGCAAACTTGGGATTCTTTTCCTTCTCCTCCATGGTATTCTTTTTCTTTCTCAAGTACCTACAACGAGTACAAATTTTTGTCGATGGTGGGATTCGAACCCGGGACCTTCTGCATGGCAAGCAAGTTGTGAACTGCAAACTCGGGATTCTTTTCCTTCCCCTCCATGGTATTCTTTTTCTTTCCCAAATCTTCTTTTTCTCCTCCTTCTTGATTTCCCTCCCTTAATCTTTCTCCATTTTTCCTCCTTCCTTCTTCTCCTCCTCAATACCTACTTTCCGTTTTTCTCCTATTTTTTCTACTTCTTTGTCGTCTCCTTCTTCTTCTTCTTCTTCTTCTTTCAATTCTTTGCCCTCTTCCTCCTAATCTCCTCTTGTTTTCTTATTCCTTTTTTTCTTCCTTGTCTCCTTCGTTTTCTTCCAAAATTTTCCATCTTTCCCTCTCTATTCCACTTCACATAGTTTTTCCCTCTCCTCCCTTTTCTACTTCTTTTCTTCCCCTCTTCCACTTCCTCCTTCTCTCAATTTCCCCTCTTTCGCTTCTTCCCTAAGCTGGCTTTCCCCTACTTTTTGCCACGTGAATTCTACGTGTATGTTATTGCATTCCACGTGTCGGGAGGGGAAATTCTTCCCCTCTTTCCTTACTCCTTTTTTTCTCTTCTAATCCCCCTCCCCTCTTCTCTTCACCCACTTTTCTGTAAGAGTTCATCGGCCTTTTTGTGTTAGGCCCCGGAAGATTTTCGTCGTCTTCTTTTTCTTCTTCTTCTTTCTTTATTCTTTTTCCTGCTTAATCCAAATTATGAGCCTTTCCTCCTTCCTTCTTCTCCTCCTCAATACCTACTTTCCGTTTTTCTCCTATTTTTTCTACTTCTTTGTCGTCTCCTTCTTCTTCTTTTTCTTCTTCTTCTTTCAATTCTTTACCCTCTTCCTCCTAATCTCGCTCGCTTGTTTTCTTATTCCTTTTTTTCTTCCTTGTCTCCTTCGTTTTCTTCCAAATTTCTCCATCTTTCCCTCTCTATTCCACTTCACATGGTTTTTCCCTCTCTTCCCTTTTCTACTTCCCCTCTTCCACTTCCTCCTTCTCTCAATTTCCCCTCTTCCGCTTCTTCCCTAAGCTGGCTTTCCCCTACTTTTTGCCACGTGAATTCTACGGGTATGTTATTGCATTCCACGTGTCGGGAGGGGAAATTCTTCCCCTCTTTGCTTGTTTTCTTATTCCTTTTTTTCTTCCTTGTCTCCTTCGTTTTCTTCCAAAATTTTCCATCTTTCCCTCTCTATTCCACTTCACATGGTTTTACCCTCTCCTCCCTTTTCTACTTCTTTTCTTCCCCTCTTCCACTTCATCCTTCTCTCAATTTCCCCTCTTCCGCTTCTTCCCTAAGCTGGTTTTCCCCCACTTTTTGCCACGTGAATTCTACGTGTATGTTATTGCATTCCACGTGTCGGGAGGGGAAATTCTTCCCCTCTTTCCTTACTCCCTTTTTTTCTCTTCTAATCCCCCCTCTTCTCTTCACCCACTCTTCTGTAAAAGTTCATCGGCCTTTTTGTGTTAGGCCTCGGAAGATTTTCGTCGTCTTCTTTTTCTTCTTCTTCTTTCTTTATTCTTTTTCCTGCTTAATCCAAATTATGAGCTCCAAAGATCTTGTGTCTTACATATTCTTCTTCTTCCTCTTCTTCTTCTTTTTCTGCTTCTCCTTCTCCCCCTTCTTCTTCTTCTTTTTCTTCTCCTCTTCCTCCTCCTTCCTCTTCTTGTTTTCTTTCTTTACTACGTCTTGTTATTATCCTACTTTCCCTTTCTGGGGCGCCTCCTTCTCCTCTCCTTTTGTTCTATGTTTCATCATTTTGTTGTGTTCCATTTTATATTTTTAATCCCTATTCTCTTTCTTCATTATTCTTCTTGTTTTTTGCTCAACTATAAATCTCATAGTATGAAGAATAGGGTTCATTATGTGTTGTTCTATGGGGGTCGATTTTACTTTTTGTTTAGCAGTGGTGACAATTCTACAATCCTCCATGACGGAACCTAGAACAACCAAGAAACACGTAAGTTGTATTTTCCTTTTGAAAATGGAACTGATTCCGATTGCGCGCCATCTTCGATTTTCGTGCAGTGTGAACGGGCTGTTTTCCTTCGTAGCGCAGGTCAGGAAAAAGGCTAGGTGGCCAATTATTATGCAAATACCTAATGTAAACTAAATATGCTCCTGGACAAAATTAGCGCACACCTTAAACTTTTCAGGTTTACTTGACCCCTGGTGACCGAGGGTTAATATTGGTATGTTTACAAGTTTTATGAATAATGTACATTACTTGCAGTCTCCGGATGGACGTGAGCGCGTGTGGAGAAGGCTTTAGTGTTTAGTGTTTCAAATGCAGGCAACAACAAAATATTTGGAAATTTTCAAGGTGTGCGCTAATTTTGTCCAGGAGTGTAGCAAGCTATCAAAACAAGAGAAAAAATGCTCTTCGAAAATGTTATGAAAACGAAAGAGAAAAAATGAAATATTTATTTTCCCATTTTATTCTCCTCCTCCTCCTTTCTCTCTCTCTTTCTCCCCCTCTCCCCTTTTCTCTCTCTTTCTCTCTCTCTCTGATGTCTGATGTGTTTTCCTTCCTCTCTTTCGCTCTCTCTCTTTCTCCCCCTCTCCCCTTTTCTCTTTCTTTCTCTCTCTCTCTGATGTCTGATGTATTTTCCTTCCTCTCTTTCGCTCTCGCTCTCTCTCTTTAAAGGTCAAAGAGGAAATATTAAACGAACTTATGTAGATACGCAGAAGAGAACAAGCTGGGTCCGTCCCTCCGGGAATTATTTAGCCCGTAGTTTATTCGATCAGGATTAAAGAAAATCAGTAGGTACCTACTTATGTACCTACCTAATTTCTTTAATATTCAGTTTCATGGAGAAAGAACATGAAGGAAGGAAAATGAGAAAGAGAATTTGAGAGAGAGAGAGAGAGAGAGAGAGAGGGAGGGAGGGAGAAAGAATAAAGAAAGAGAAGAGAGAGGGAAATATAGAAATAAGAGAGACAGAGATAAAGAGAAAGAGAGAAAGAAAGAGAGAGAGAGAATGGAGAGAAATGGAGAGAGAGAGAGAGAGAGGGAGAGAGAGAAGAGAGGGAAAGTAAGAGAGAGAGAGAGAGAGAGAGAGAGGGAGGAGGAGAAACGGGGGCACCTTTTTTAGTCCGTCCTTCCTTTATTTTTACAATAGTAATAAAAAGGTATAAGGGACGGACTATTGTATTCGCTTCGGTGTCGTCTGTGTTTCTGTCAGTCAGTCTGTCTGTCTGTCTGTTCCCATAGAAGGACTTATCCAAACCTGGTCGACCTAAATATCAAATTAAAGGTCTTTTTACCAGGATCACGAAAATGG
>NW_007379199.1:11839-12459 GCF_000475195.1 Diaphorina citri | reverse complement strand
TTTTTTTGGCCCAAAGCGGGACGCAGTCCTTTTTTGAAAAAGGGGGGGGGGGGTGAGGTACAAACATATTTTATACCCACCTGGCTAGGTGGGTATAAAATATGCTTATATACCCACTTAACTACGTATTGATTTGATACATAATATTGTACAATATTGGAATCGTAAAATGGATTTTTTCCCGAGCTCATTGCTCTCAATGATACTCGTAATATTAGGTTCGGACCAGCTAAAGCGGGACAATATCGGGACTTTGGGCGAAAGAGGGACATTTTAGCGTCCCCAGAGGATTTCTCGGGACAGCGGGACCAAAGGCTCCAAAGCGGGACTGTCCCGCCGAAAGCGGGACGTATGGTCAGCCTAACCGTACACTGCCTCGACAACATAGATTCACCTCGTCCATCGACGGGGTCGACTACATATGTGTCGATATTCCATTCCATCCAACAGGTAGCAAACTTTCACAACACCATCGGGGATCGAATGGTGATCTCTCAACGGCCTATGATGCTGGCCACAGCCTTGGAACTTGCCAAGTTAGTTCAAGGACAGCATGGAATCACTTGGACCAATACCGGAGCGGTAAATTCTTACATAGGAAGACTTCAAACAGTGGTGGA
>NW_007379199.1:0-10292 GCF_000475195.1 Diaphorina citri | reverse complement strand
TTCTCTTTCTCTCTCTCTTCTCTTTCTCTCTCTCTCTTCTCTTTCTCTCCTTCTCTTTCCTCATTCTCTGTCTTTCTCTCTCTCTCTTCTCTTTCTCTCCTTCTCTTTTCTCATTCTCTTTCTCTCTCTCTTCTCTTTCTCTCTCTCTTCTCTTTCTCTCTCTCTCTTCTCTTTCTCTCCTTCTCTTTCTTCATTCTCTGTCTTTCTCTCCTCTATTTATAGGTACGCTCTCTATAACTCTCTTCCTGTTTCCCTCTCTTCGTCTCTTTCCCTTTTTATTTAACATTCTTTCTCTCTCACATTTTTATTTCCAGAGTGTATAATTCCCTCTCATTCTCAAAACGAATAAAATGCCTCTTCTCAAATAAAACGAGAGAAAAAAATAAATAAATAAAACGAAAAAAGTAGGTACATAAAAGGAAATTTCTTTATTTTCTTATTCTCTCTCATTCCCTTTCTTCCTCTCTCTTTCTCTCTCTCTCTCTCTCATTCCCTTTCTTCCTCTCTCCCTCTCTCTCTCTCTCTCTTAAAAAGCCCACTCCGTGGCTTAGGTGTAGGGGCAAACAGACCTAAAGGATCGGTATTGGGTAAGCTACTACGAATCTCTCTCTCTCTCTCTCTCTCTCTCTCTCTCTCTCTCTCTCTCTCTCGCAAAATGAGTACGCAAAATTTGACGTAAAATTAACTAGGGCATTAAGTAGGTACCTTGTAAAATTCACTGGTGCATTAGGTACCTATGTACCTACCTATTATAAACATGCAACACGTAGGTATTAGGTACCTACTTCGTCAGGACAACATAGCACACCGCCAACCCTTCTTGCCTCTCATCTCCCCTCCCTCCCTCTACCCCTCCCTTTCTCCAAAATTTCTACCCCACTCTTCCATAGCTGAATATTAATTTCTTCCCCTCCCCTGCTTATATCATATTTAATTTTTGACCTCATTGGTAATATTTCTAGAGGTCGGACTTCTGTTCTAGAGGTCGGCCGTTCGAATCCGCTCAACGGTTTGTTTCAAATTCAGAAGTGTTATATTTTCTGATTTCTTTATGACTGAAAAACGTAAATAAATACCCAATTATCATCCCCTCTTTATTCGATTCGTGTACATTATTTTGCTTAGGAAAATTAAAAAAATGTCAAACCAGGGGTTCGAACTGCAACTGTTTTAAAAAAAAGTTGCCGAAATTACTTTAAATATAGTTTGAATTCATAAACCAACTTAATCTATATTAAAAATATTACATAATTCTTCAAACAGAACGAAATACAAAGCAAAACCAGGTGTGAGATTTTTTCTCTACACGCGTGTACTGACGTTCGGATTTTTAACGCGTGTACTCACGGGTTAATGAAGTCAGAC
The DNA here is from genome assembly GCF_000475195.1 of Diaphorina citri. NCBI lineage: Eukaryota > Metazoa > Arthropoda > Insecta > Hemiptera > Psyllidae > Diaphorina > Diaphorina citri. The sequence goes on along the minus strand of NW_007379199.1, from coordinate 8,927 downwards.
GTGTAATTCCCGATATCGTTTAATGTCTCCAATTTATTCCCTCCTCTCCCTCCCTATTTCCCTTGTTTTAACTTTTATGAACTCTCACACCCTTAATTTAGAGGTGAAAATAATGATACAGGGTGGTTGTAAGAATAACCAAATAGTAATAAAAAAAGGGTGACTGAGTTGAATGGAAATTCAAATCAGCAATTTCCAAGCACGAGTGGGTATCACATCTGGTATACACATCCGGGTTCGATTCCTGGTTTGGGCGACATTTTTTTCGGCTCTGTGTAATGTTGAGGGTGTACTTTGTATTGGCTGAGGAAGACTGTTTATTAGCTTCTTTAAGCAGCCACCAGTGTACAGATAGAAGGTAAAAAAAGGCACTGAAGTGATGAGATATGCACAAAAGATACATTCTGCTTCACAAAAAAGAGCCCATTTTTTCTTTTATTTTAATACTTCCCATTTAGGTGCTGGGTCAACACGAGAACACCAGAAAGTAACCCGTTGAAATATTTGCAATCGAAAAAACGAATAAAGGGAGAACGGGCTCTAGTCTTGATTTTAAATAATTACATGAAAGTAAAATCAAAAAATCAAGAATGATAATAAAATGAATACTAAACAAATTAGGTAGGTATTGTATACATAGGTACTGATTTTCTCTAACCATCACGATCGAATAAACTACGGGCCAAAAAATTCCCGGAGGGACGGGCCCAGCTTGTTTCTCTTAGCGAGCTTCAGTAAAGGTCATACGCGCTAAGTACTTACCTATGTAGTATGTGTATGTACCTATACCTACCTATAGGGCACTTAGTATAAACTATAAACCTTCATAGGTAGGAAGGAGGGTAGGGAAGTATGTAGGTAAAGCTACGCCACTTGTGTGGGAATTTTTACCCGGAAGGTTCTCAATAATCAATGTGTAGGGCGCTCCCCCCGATTTTATTCCCACATTTTAGTTCCCTTATTCCCTTCTCTTTCCCTGTCCTTCCCAACTCTTCCTCTTTTTCCCTGTTCTTCTATTCCTTTTTTACTTTCCTCTTCTTTTCCCTGTCCTTCCTGATCCCTTCCCCTTTTCACACCCCTTCTTCCTTTTCGCTCTTTTTTACTCCTGTTTTATACATCTCTTTTTCCCCTGCTTCTCATTTTCCCTCTATTTCTCGTCCTCTTTTACCTCATTCTACTTTTGCCTCTCCTCTTCATCAATTTTCCTTCTTCCTCCTCTTTCTTTCCCTTCTGTTCCCTTACGTTTTGATCTTCCCTCGCATTTTTCCCATCCTTCTTTTTCGTTTTCTTTCTACAACAACTGATGTAGGTACCTATAGGTACCTACATCCAGAGATTGAATAAAAACCAAAGGAGATAGCGTCAAAAATTTAGAATTCACATCCTTCGGTCAGTGGAGAAAACCATACAGCAAGAGCAGTCTAGCGGACAACTTTGGAAATAATTTGGAACTTTGTCCTAATCAAAGAATAAAGAAGGATAGAGAGAGAGAGAGAGAGAGAGAGAGAGAGAGAGAGAGAGAGAGAGAGAGAGAGGGAGAGAGAGAAAGGGGGGGAGAGAGAAAGAGAGAGAGACACCCACCCTCCATCTGGCGACCTTTTTCAGAACTATTAGAACCATCCCGCATCGTTCCCCAAAGGTCCCACCCCCCAAACCATTCCCTCATAAAAAAATCCCACAGGAAACGCCGGTATAAAAGTATTTGCACTAAAAGTTGAGGGTTTTTGTGCCAGAGCGCGCCACTTGTGTGGGAATTTTTACCCGGAAGGTTCTCAATAATCAATGTGTAGGGCGCTCCCCCCGATTTTATTCCCACATTTTAGTTTCCTTATTCCCTTCTCCTCCTGTTTTCCCTTGTCCTTCCCAAGTCTTCCTCTTTTTCCCTCTTCTACTATTCCTTTTTTACTCTTCTCTCCTTTTCCTTGTTCTTCCCGTCTCTTCCTCTTTATCCCTGTCCTTCCTGATCCCTTCCCCTTTTCACACTCCTCCCCTTCTTCCTTTTCGCTCTTTTTTACTCCTGTTTTACATCTCTTTTTCCCCTGGGGAAATGAGAACCCCTCTATTTCTCGTCCTCTTTTACCTCATTCTACTTTTGCCTCTCCTCTTCATCAATTTTCCTTCTTCCTCCTCTTTCTTTCCCTTCTGTTCACTTACGTTTTGATCTTCCCTCGTATTTTTCCCATCCTTCTTTTTCGTTTTCTTTCTACCCCTTCCTCCTTTTTTTCCTTTTCTTCTCATCTTTTTTCTCTATCTCCCTCCGTTTCTTTTCTTTCCTCTGACCTCTCTTTTTTCTATTTTTCTCATCCCTTCCCTATTGCTCTTGATCTTCCTTTTTCTCTCGTTCCTCTCCTTCTATCTCCCTCCCTCCCTCTCTCTCTCTCTCTCTCTCTTTCTCTCTCTCTCCCGTTTTTATTTTCTTCCTCAATTCTGCATCAAATCATTGTCTGTCTGAATTGAAGCAATAAAGAAAAGGTAAGAGAAAGAGAGAAAAGGGTAAGAGATTCCTTTTCTTCTCATCCTTTTTCTCTATCTCCCTCCGTTTCTTTTCTTTCCTCTGACCTCTCTTTTTTCTATTTTTCTCATCCCTTCACTATTGCTCTTGATCTTCCTTTTTCTCTCGTTCCTCTCCTTCTATCTCCCTCCCTCTCTCTCTCTCTCTCTCTCCCGTTTTTATTTTCTTCCTCAGTTCTGCATCAAATCATTGTCTGTCTGAATTGAAGCAATAAAGAAAAGGTAAGAGAAAGAGAGAAAAGGGTAAGAGAGAGAGAGAGAGAGAGAGAGAAAGGATAAGGGACAGAGGGAGAAAACTAATAAATAAAATACGAAAAAAATGCTGAAATTCAGTTTTCAGAGGGAGATAGAGAGAGAAGAGATAGGAAAAGAAAGCTGAGAGAGAGAGAGAGAGAGAGAGAGAGAAAGGAAGATAGGGGGAGAGAGACCATCTCTTGAATGACAAATGAAGTTGAGTCCTGTAGAAACCAAAGTTATAATAAGTTATGCTTCAGCAGTGATAAATGGCTTTGGAAACTTTTCGCTGTTATGACACATCTGTACCGTGTATAATCTATGGTGAGAGGGGACGAGAACTCTTAGGCTGACGGCAAAAATTGAGTCGGTAAGCATTTGAAAAAAAGCATCTAAATATCTACCCAAATAAAGTTCAAAACTAAATAGTTCTTTTTGTAAGTGAGCACCTAATATTTTTCTAATTCCTAATCCGCCTCGGTGGAGCAGTAGTTAAGATGCTAGCCTGGTAAACAGGAGGGCACAGGTTCGAGCTCAGCCGAGGAATTTTATCCTCTTGAGAAATTGACCACGTAATAATGGAGCTCCAAGGGTTAAGTGGTAGAGAACGCCTCTGGTGTTAACGTCGCCTAGTGGTTAACCTTCCATTCAAGAGTCTATCATTATTAATTTCATTCTTCTTTTTTAAGTACCTATTTCACCAAAGATCTTTGGTCTAATCCTTTTTAGAGTTCTTCCACACTAAACTTGTGGCACCCTGTCATCTTTTATTATTATTTTTTTTTTTTCTCAGTGTACGATATGTGTATGTAGGGTGCGATATGTAGGTACTTGTGAGAATATATCATGAGGGAAGGGAGTTTCATGAAGATACCAGCAAGTACACTGCTTGGCACACAACATAAATAACGTTCCATATCTTGAAATATGATAGCCAGTATTGAACGAACAGGAAGAAGAAGAAAGAGGAGGAGGATAAAGCAGGGAATGAAAAAAGACGAAGCAGGGAATGAAAAAAGACGGAGAGAAAGAGAAAAAAAGGTGGATGAGAAGGAGGAGGAGAAGAAGAAAAAGAAAAGGAAGAATTAGACGAGAAAAAGAGGAAACAGAAGAAAGGGAAAAGAAGAAAAAAAGGAGACAGAAGAAGTAAAAAAAAAGGAAGAAGAAGAAAAGAAAGAAGAAAATGCAAAAGAAAGAAAAAGAAGAAGAAAACCTCTAGATAAATGAGATAAAAAATCATACCTATATCAATAAAACTACTAGTTATACAATAATTTATACAACAGGTGCTCTTCAAGTGGAGGGAGTGTGTGTCTCTCTCTCTCTCTCTCTCTCTCTCTCTCTCTCTCTCTCTCTCTCTCTCTCTCTCTCTCTCTCTCTCTCTATCCTTCTTTATTCTTTGATTAGGACAAAGTTCTAAATGATTTCCAAAGTTATCCGCTAGACTGCACTTGCTGTATAGTTTTTTCCACTGAACGAACGATGTGAATTGTAAATTTTTGATGCTATGTCCTTTAGTTCTTATTCCATTTCTGGATGTACCTATTTGTCTGGATCTGGTCTCTGGATAAGTACAGGTAGGTATTTTATTTTTTTAATTCCAAAACCTCTCGAGCCATGTACCTTTTTACCTGATTTTTATGATTTTTGGCAAACATGTTTAAAAAAATTGGGGCTTTATTAAGGTTTTGTCCCCCCAGAATGGTCCTTTTTCTGAGTGACTGCTACGGTTCACTTAACTATACTTGAAAGATAAGTGCCCCGTGCATGTCCCTTGACTAAATTAACCCTTAACCTCTTGCTAAGGGAGCCCTCAGCCCATTGACTAACGCACCCTCAACCCCTTACTAAATAACCCCTTAACAAAGGGGTATTGAAAGTTAAAGGTGGGTGTGAATGGGTGGCTAATGAATTCAAACTATGATGGGTGTCCACCTTTTAGAGGTGAAAATTGGGAGGGAGAGGGAGGTAATGAATATTCAAACTGTCATAAACGGGAGGGAGGGGGGTCTGAAAGGCAGGGAGGTAATGAGTAGTATTATGGGAGGTTATTAGAGGGTGACATTTGGAGGGAGGGGATGGGGAGATGTGAGAGGGAAAAATGAGAGACTGATGGAGGGGAAGAAATTTTCAGTGATGGAAGGGTGGGGTAGAAATTTGAGAGAGAGGGACGGGTTATGGAAAGGGAGGAGGGACTGAAAGTCATCAGGGAGGTAATGAATAAAACGTGTTTTGGCACTAAAATCTGACCATCGAAAATTTGACCCGATTACATTACTTTCCTTCCTATAGGATAAGGAAAGTAAAAAAGTTTTGATAACGAGAACGGAGATCTTATCGTCCCGAAATCGAACAGCGAAGTAGGACAGTGGACAGAATAGTAAATAATATGTACTTGGTTCAGAAAGCAAAGCTTGTCCTGTTATATTATCATGAAGTTCGCCCTGGGCGAGAATCGAACCCTCAACCTACATATCTGATTTTAATTGGCTGATTTTTTTATTTGATTTTAGAGTTCCATGTAATCCACTCCAGTAGCGGTTCACCCATACAGACTCACAGCCGGTAAGTCAATTAAATTATTACCTACCTACTCTTTAAGTTAGATGGTTTGATCCTCATACCTAATAGTCATTCATTAAAGCTTCCATTTTAGAGTGGAACAAAAAGGCATTTTTTTCCGATTGGCCCAATTTTAATTGGGGATTTAACGACACCGCATCGTCGAGAATAGAAAAAAAATGTTATTGAATTAAAATACATAATATAACAATAGGTAGGTAAAAATACCTACGCGTATACGTACAATGCAATGCAGTTCAATTCAATCCAATTCTTCCAGAATTAAACTTGTAAGTAAAAGAGCAATAATTTCTTCAATATTTTAGAGTGTTTTTTTTTTTTTTTTTTTTCTGATTGACCCAATTTTAATTAGGGATTTAACGACACCGCATCGTCGAGAATAGAAAAATTAAAAAAAAATGTTATTGCATTAAAATACATATTACATATAGGTAGGTAAAAATACCTACGTATACGTATACAATGCAATGCAATTCAATTCAATCCAATTCTTGCAGAATTAAACTTGTAAGTAAAAGAGTATTATTTTTTTTTTCAATCGAAGAAGTCCTTACATGTTCAAATGGTAGGTCATACCGAACCTATTCATAAATACCAAAATGCCCTAAACGTCCCCCATAACGTTACCCGAGTGCTACCTGCTGTTTATCAACAGGAAACATGATGACAAGAATTTATATCATCTGATGTGAATATGAATAGTGAATACTCTATTAGCAGAATTCCCAGCACGCAACAACCCAAACTACAATAATACAATATTAACTAAATTATAGCTAAAGAAATAGCTACACTATGCATACAGAAAATATACAGTAGAACCTCGATTGAAGTTGAAATGATCAATTTCCTATGATCTTTTCCTCCGATAGGATATTCTTTGAAAGATAGAAAAAAAACAATGGATTTTGGAGTTGAAATAATTGAGGTTCTACTGTAACTATGAAGGTATCATGTACTTATACATACTCGTAATTACACCAACTATTTACAAAGGCCTTTTTAGTCCGTCCTTCCTTTATTAACTTACAATAGTAATAATAAAAGGTATAGTGGACGGACTATTGTATTCGCTTCGGTGCCGTCTGTCTGTCACTCTGTCTGTTCCCATAGACTCCATAGAGGGACTTATCCAAACCTAATCGACCTATATCTGCATCAAATCATTGTCTGTCTGAATTGAAGCAATAAAGAAAAGGTAAGAGAAAGAGAGAAAAGGGTGTCTAGTACAACGAGACAAGAGTTAGTATCTACAATAGGTCCGGATGTAAACTCGGAAAAGGAAAATGATTTAACCCAGGTTGCGATACTGAGTTGATCAGGCTCAAAGCACAAAGTGGGATAAACCAAATAAGTAAGCAATAAAGGGAGCTAAGGGCGAGAGCTATGCCAAAATAAATACAATTTAAATTAAAGGGTAATGGGAAGGGAGGAAAGATGAGAGGCATCAGGGAGGTAATGAGTAGTAATCATACAATGGGAGGTTGTTGGAGGGAGAGGAGGAGAGGGAGAGGTAGAAGGGAGAAATGAGAGGCTGGAGGGGAAGAAATTAATATTCAGTGTGATGAAGGTGTGGTAGAAATTTGGGAGAGAGGGAGAGGGGTAGGAGGAGGGACTGACAGTCATCCGGGAGGTAACGAATAGTAATACAATTGGAGGTCGTTGGAGGGGATGGGGAGAGGTGGGAGGGAAAAATGAGAGACTGATGGAGGGGTAGAAATTAATAGATGGAAGGGTGGGGTAGAAATTTGGGAGAGAGGGAAAGGGTAATGGGAAGGGAGGAGGGACTGAAACTAAAAGTCATCAGGGAGGTAATGAATAGTTAATACAATGGGAGGTTGTTGGAGGGAGAGGGGGAGATAGGGAGAGGTAGGAGGGAGAAATGGGAGGCAGGGGAGGGGAAGAAATTAATATTCAGTTATGGAAGAGTGGGGTAGAAATTTTGGAGAGAGGGAGGGGTAGAGGGAGGGAGGGGAGATGAGAGGTAAGAAGGGTTGGCGGTATGTTATTTGTTGTCCTGATAAGGTAGGTACCTAATACCTACGTGTTGCATGTTTATAATAGGTAGGTACATAGGTACCTAATGCATTAGTGAATTTTACGAGGTACTTAATAAAGGAAGGACGGACTAAAAAGGAGGAGGGAGAAAAAGGATTGGGATTTCAAGGAGACCGAGATGAAGCGTGATTTGGAGAATAAAAGGAGAAGGAGAAGGAGGAGGAGGAGGAGGAGGAGGAAGAGGGGAAGAGGGAGAGAGAGAGAGAGAGAGAGAGAGAGAGAGAGAGAGAGAGGAAGAAAGGGGATTTAAGAGAGAATAAGAAAATAAAGAAAATTCTTTTTTTTTTTCGTTTTATTTGAGATGAGGCATTTTATTAGTTTTGAGAATGAGAGGGAATTATACACTCTGGAAATAAAAATGTGAGAGAGAAAGAGACGAAGAGAGGGAAACAGGAAGAGAGTTAGAGAACGTACCTATAAATAGAGGAGAGAGAGAAAGACAGAGAATGAGGGAAGAGAAGGAGAGAAAGAGAAGAGAGAGAGAGAAAGACAGAGAATGAGGAAAGAGAAGGAGAGAAAGAGAAGAGAGAGAGAGAGAAAGACAGAGAATGAGGAAAGAAAAGGAGAGAAAGAGAAGAGAGAGAGAGAGAAAGACAGAGAATGAGGAAAGAGAAGGAGAGAAAGAGAAGGAGAGAAAGACAGAGAATGAGGAAAGAGAAGGAGAGAAAGAGAAGAGAGAGAGGAGGCAGATTATTCCATTATTTTATGCTGAGGGATGAGACATACAATTTTAGCCCTGGAGTAGGTAGGTACAACAAGTTAAGCAACGTTGAGGGTGACATGTACATACATATCTGGATGTTGACACAGAGAGAGAGAGAGACCAGAGAAAAGGTTTGGTTTAGTTCGATTACCGCCCACAGCGAACTTTGTCCTAAACAGATGAACGGCTGGCTCGGAACGGCTAATTCTCCTCTTATATCTTCGTTCGCCTGGTAAACAGGAGGGCGTGGGTTCAATCCCAGCCGAGATATGGAATTTTATCCTCAACATAATTTGAGAATTTGACCACAATAATAGTAGTAGCCTACTGTTGGAGTAAAGGGACTTTTCAGTCCTATGCGAGCAGTATAAAAAATAAGCACTATTATTATTATTAAACAGATGAACGGCTGGCTCGGAACGGCTAATTCTCCTCTTATATCTTCCTTCTCTTTTTGCTTTCATACCTTCGTTTTTACAGTTCCATATTTCCTTTGTCAAATTTCTTCCTCAAAAAAAATAATAATAATAATAAAATATTAGGTAATAATAAAAATACTGCATATTACCTATATTAGGTATTAAAGGGTTAAAATCGTTGCACAAAACAGAGGGATAGGGAAGACAGGCTTAAAATTATCATGAGGAAGGAGAGAGAGAGATTTAGAGGAAGAGGGAGGAAGAGAGAAAGAGGAAGAGGGAGAGAGAGAGGGCGAGAGGGCGAGAGAGAGACATGATCAACAGGTATGTTTGTACTGCTATCCTTTTCACCTTTGTTCATAATATCAGAGAGAGAGAGAGAGAGAGAGAGAGAGAGAGAGAGAGAGAGAGAGAGAGAG
>NW_007379198.1:38987-63263 GCF_000475195.1 Diaphorina citri | reverse complement strand
GAGTGAGGGATTACCCGGGATAAGGATTATCGGTAATCTACCGTTCAATGTGTCCACACCACTCATCATCAAGTGGATGCAAGCCATTTCAGAAAAGTAAGTTTCAAAGCTGTGTCCTTAGCCAGCCTTGTTAGCTTTGTTGGTAGCGCGTCTGTCTTGTAAACGCTAGGCTGCAGGTTCAATCCCGAGGCGGATTTTATCCTGAGCAGATAATGTTCGTTCTCGGAACGTCTGGTTTTCTCCTATCCAAAAAGGATCTATATACGCCATTGTAAATAAAGGAAATTTGATAATCCTTTTTTTGGGGGTCCAAGGGTGTCTTTTTGCTGTCTAATGTCTTTAGTTCACGAACCTACTATGTTGTTAAAATATGCTAACTAGGATGATGATTTGTTAACAGATAGTAAAGGGAAACCGTTTATAAATGTAAATTAATAAATAAAAGTAAGGATTTATACTTAATTCTTTTTTGGGGGTCCAAGGGTGTCTTTTTGCTGTCTAATGTCTTTAGTTCACGAACCTACTATGTTGTTAAAATATGCTAACTAGGATGCTGATTTGTTAATAGATAGTAAAGGGAAACCGTTTATAAATGTAAATTAATAAATAAAAGTAAGGATTTATACTTAATTTACTTGTGTTGATTTCAGACAAAGTGCCTGGTCCTATGGTAGAGTACCTCTCACGCTAACGTTTCAGAAGGAGGTGGCAGAGAGAATGATAGCTACTGAAGGCATGGAGCAGAGATGTCGTCTGTCTATCATGTGTCAGAATTGGTGCAATGTAGACCATCGGTTTACCATACCTGGTAATTTACACAGAAACTCCTTTTTTTTTTTTTTAGAGTGTGCCATTTGTTTTAATGCTGGGGTTTACCAACTCAGGATTGAGGTGAAACGGATTTCCGTATACCTAATAGCCAGGTCAACCTCGGATTGAACTCAATCCTGAGACAACCCGCGGTGGTAAAACTCGAACTAAGAGGTTTGATAGAGGGAACTGTAAGTACAGAGCTCTTATCGTTCTGAGATCGAAGACGGGACAGGATAGGAGAAAGCCGGCTGTTACCAGAACGAATCTGTGAAGAATAAAATTCGTCCCAGACGGTAAATCGAACTCATGACCTAGCGCTTACAAAGTAGACGCGCTGTTCTCCAAGCTAACTATGTTGGCTCAATACCGTTTTTAAACATAGGTACCTAAGTACCTAAGTAAGAATTATTATTTAATTTAAAGACGTACCTATGTACCTAAGAATTATTCTCTAAACACGATTTTTTTTTCTTTTTTTTTATGATTAGGTACAATTAAACACAATGAAATAAAATAATAATTATTAATATTTAAACACACCTTCACACTCATCTCTCTTCCAGGTAAAGCGTTCATACCCAAACCTCAAGTAGATGTGGGTGTGGTACATTTCACACCCAGGGTTCATCCCATTATAGATCTCCCGTTCAAACTAATAGAGAGAGTGGTAAGCTGTATATTCCGATATCGACAGAAACAAGTCTATAAACCTGCCAGGTAAGTACCATAGTAAAAGTTGATTAAAAATCTTAAATTGAGAAAGAATCAAGTTTGACTAACTGGAATCAGGAAGAGTATACTCTACCTAGTTAGAGTCAACTATCTCTAGTAAAAGTTGATTAAAAATATTGATTTTATGTTTAGAATCAACTTTCACCAAAATGCCCAGTTGGAGTTGACTATAACTATTTGTATTCGGCTCTAACTGAAGAATCAGCTTTGGCTGTAACATGCATACAAAAACTTGGGATTATTGGTTTGTAATTGCCTGTAAAATCGGGCGTAAAGTCTACCTAAAAAAAGAAAGAAAAAAAAAAGAGAGTGGTATGCTGTACGTTGCGCATGGTTAATATCCAGATGGGTGACCATCTGGGCGATTGTGTGATGCTGGCTTTTTCGGCCCTTTTAGGCGGGGTGAGGTTCATGTGAGGTGATTAGCTTGTCGCCGAATGGAGGGTAGGAAGTCCCGTCACTAAAAACCGTCGCAGTTAAAAAACCTTCTTTTTCTGTTCAAGTGTTATACATCTTGTTCTACTTTCATCTTCGATTTTAGGACAATAGAGTTTTAGCAACCAAACAAGAGTCTCGTTAATTGAAATAACGTTCAATATTCGACGAAAACTGCGCTTTCGTCATTGTTACGTTGAAGAGTTTGATTAATAGGACGCTACTTTTGGGTGTCGAAATTATGTATTTATTTTATTTTATAAGTTTCCATTTATTGGTTTTTCAGAACCATTCTCTCTATCAAATAAATAGTTTTGGTATCTAAAAACTTTGTTGTTTCCTCAAACCTGATTTTTTCTTTCACAGTCTCCTGTTTCCCAAACGTAAACGTCAGCTCGTGGTTTCCCTACTGGAACGCGCTTGTGTCAAACCTATCCTCCGTCCCTACCAGCTATCAGTTCAGGAATTTGGACAGATATGTCTAGCCTATAGGGATATGTGTGAGGAAATGCCAGGACTGTACGAGTATACACTAGAAGATACACCTGGGGATATTGAACCCGAAGCAGTGGCAGAACAAGAGGGAGAGGGCGATGAGATTGATTTCAATAAACTCTAGGGACAAGGACTCTGTTATAGTTGCCCTCTGTAAATAACATTCAATAAAAATAAAACAAACGCTAGAGAAGCGCGTTTAGAGGCACAGTTTGCCAATATGAATACATTAGCTTATGGTCGCTTTCTTAGGACGACCTTGGTCTTGTCAGATTGCCGGAATGAGTGTCGGGAAGACGCCAACCATCGATGTTAGGAAATTCAGACGTCAGTCTTCGGGCCGTCTCGACTGAGACACTAGAAGTAATAACTCATTAGCTTATGGTTGCTTTCTTAGGACGACCTATCTTGTCATATCGCCGAAAAATCCCAATCATCGATGTTGTTAGGGAATTCAGACTTGGGGCCGTCTTGTCTGAGAGACTAGAAGTCGGAAGTTTTTTTTTCCGCCACACATCTTCCGGCGGTCTTACAGACCTACATTTGGCCGACAACGACAGTCAGAGCTTGAATGACGGGCTTTGTCAACTTGGTTTTAATTTTCTCTTGAGTATCTTTTGCTGGCTCTGTATTCAAGATTTGGCCTGATCCCATAGTCATTTTATAGTTCAAATAAAGTCCCTTCTTTTCTTTTGTGATACTACCGATACAGCTCATCGCATGTTGTCATTTCTGTTCCATTTTTAGTCCGTCCTTCCTTTATTATTACTAATAATAAAAGGTATAGTGGACGGACTATTGTATTCGCGTCGGTGTCTGTCTGTCTGTACACCGAAAACCGCCAAAAAGCGGTAAAATGCCGCCAAGCGTTGCACCGGTCTTAACCGAAAGTTTTGTGTCGCATCCTATCACATTTGAAAGATACATACCAAATTTCAAGTCTCTAGCTCTTACCGTTCTCGAGATATTTTGTTTACAGACAGACAGACACTGTCTGTCAGACAGACAAACAGACACACACACACACCAATGGCTGAAACTTCAGATTTAGGCTCTAGGGATCTCAAAACGTGTTTTGACACTAAAAACTGACCATCGAAAATTTGACCCGATTACATTACTTTCCTTCCCATAGGATAAGGAAAGTAAAAAGTTCAAACACGGCGCGAGCCCTTCAGCTTAGGAGAGTAAGTTCAAATATAAAAGACAAATACAGCTTCTTATTTTAAACCAGAAGAGAATTCTCCCTCTCGAACACATCGGGAACTTCTCTTCGTTCGATCATTTATTACAATATAAATATTCAATATGCTTACCTATAGTAACATACAATACATACAAATAAAAACAATACATCTCTGCTGTACAACACACAAAATAAATAAGGAGCTTTTGTTTGTAAAAAATATGTTCAAAATAGAAAAACTATATGTATAGGAGATTTACAATTTTTTCTACATCGACAGAGAAATAAGTTGGTATTTTTTTTGGTTTAGACATTTTTGTTCAACTGCTGGGCGAGCTTGTCCACGAGCCGTCTGACATCGCACGAGTACGGATTAGTCCGCGCGAACTCGCAACACTCCGGGAAATTATAAAGCACTACTTATACACATACCTGAGCCGTATTCAAGTTACATACCTGAGCCGTATTCAAGTTCAACTGCTGGGCGAGCTTGTCCACAAGCCGTCTGACATTGCACGAGTACGGATTAGTCCGCGCGAACTCGCAACACTCGTTGACTACTGGATAGGGAGGCGTAGTAGGAGCGAGAATATTCCCGTAGGACCTCGCATAGGTTTAGCTGTGGACAAGAGAGAATAGACGGGTTGAAATCTACTCTTGGGTACTGAGTGGTTCGTGAGAGATCATGAAATTCAAAAGTGGTCGGCGGGTTGAACAAGTTTGGGAACCCCTGGTTCAAATAATAATGATGATGACGTAAATTAAACACACCCTTCGGGCCCACAGTTGAACAAGAAAATTTTCTTTTAGTGCTGACCATTTTCAAATTTCATCAAAATCGGGCAAGAGTTCCGCGCGAACTCGCAACACTCCGGGAAATGATAAAGCACTACTTATACACACATACCTGAGCCGTATTCAAGTTCAACTGCTGGGCGAGCTTGTCCACGAGCCGTCTGACATTGCACGAGTACGGATTAGTCCGCGCGAACTCGCAACACTCGGGGAAATTATCCGGCTCATGTAGTGGTGTACATTCAACATCACCGGTGTAAGATCCGTCCTCACTGTATACAGAGCGGCGTGCGATAGGGGCCTGCCCTGGTGTACTGGATAGGATGGCCTGGGTAGATGCGTGACAACGCGGGGATTTCCTGTGGAATACAAAACGAGAGATGATGGTTTAGAATTTCAGATGTTTCCACAGTAAAGAAAGCTCACACAAAGAGCAATAGATAAATTAAAGCACAATAAAATGTGTTGTTTTCTAATGCTCGAGATTTACTATTATGCCATTTTTCAACAGTAAAACAGTACCTACGTCATCGGAGTTGTAAGTGGTTAAAAATCGGACTTATTTTCATTTCTACATTTTCCGGCAGCTTCTACATGCTATCATCGGGGACCCCTTGAAACCTTCTTTGTAATAATTACCAATTATTGGTATTACTTACCTCGGTCTGGAGTCCTCTTCTATTATACTAGACAGTCTTCTCTTTCTTCTCCTAGGTGGCGCTATAGGTTCTGGTTCAGGAGGGGGAGGTGGGGGAGGAGGAGGGGGCACCACACTCTGTTTTGATTTTGTACTCGGCCTTGATTTTCGCTCGAAGGGAAGCAAGATCTTGGACTGATGAGGAACTTTATTCTGCCACAAGGCGCAGAAATGTTTCCTATCAATCAACAATTTATCAGCAAGCCGGAAAATAACGAATTACCCAATCAGGGAATGAACGAAGAGAGTTAGATTTTTTTTTAGTTTGCCTTTTTGTTTGCAACGAATGATTTTTATCATGTCGTATGTACGTATGTAGTGGGAACACTCTCATTTAAATGCTCATTGCTTACAGGTCATTCGGGGGGAAAATCGGCATTCACCCAATTGAACAGATAGAAGTAGTAGGCGTCCACAACGGAGAACCGACCCTCGACTAGTACCGACCCAAGAGAAAACAAACCATGCTAATGAATAGAAGCGTCCTCAACGGAGCCTTGACCATAGCTTTGACCCTAGCTGAAAATGAAGAAACTGAGCTGAGTATTTCTTCTCCGATGGTGGCCGTTGTGGCCGAGCACTTCCAAACAATGATATTTAATAGGGGCAAGCTTTTACAATGACATCCAATAGGGGGTGCATAGTATTACAATAACATCAATGGGAACAGATAGGATTACAATAACATAAAGTTGGGAACAGGCAACATTACAATAACCAATAACATACAGTGGGGCAGGACGACACACAGTTGGGCAACATTACAAAAACATTTAATGGGGGGGGCAAGTATATGTACATTGTACATCGCATTACAACGACACCCAATGGGGATCAGGCAGCATTACGAGGACAATGTAAGTAGAATAGCTGTCCCCCGTTTGACCCAATGGTCCGGGGGTATCTCGCCACTATCAAGCCCCACGGGTACAATGTACTCCCCGCGTTTTGCTGTATAATACACCGGACACTCATACAACGTATCCGGAAAATAAAATGGATCTAGATATTTTTTTTTTCACCTAATATAACTTTGGCAAATTTAGTAGAGTGCTTTATTTATGCCCAGGACCCCAATCTGTGTGTTGAACTTCGTTTAATTCTTGGAGCTATCTGATTGGCTAAAATGTTGGAAACCAACCAATCACATTGTTTAAATCAAAAATTAAACCAAATACTCATGTTGGGGTCCCGACCATTACACTGCCGAAGTAGGGAAGGACTGTCCCTTTATTTCAACAATTTAATATAGCACCACTTTAATGTATTTGAAGATCCTGGCAACATATCTTCAAGACTTTAGGCCCCCAGGTGTGTGGCTGATGAACACTTTGGACTGAAAAGTCCCTTTTCTCCGGCAATCTATCCCAATAGGACTGAAAAGTCCCTTGACCCTGGCAATCTTAAAGCTCCCGAATATTGTAAAGGAAAATAGATAGTATTCGATAGTTTAATTGAACAAAACAAGATTACCTATTCGATAGCTCTAAGTGCATTCAGCCCATTTCTTGCAATTTTCGAGCCGCTTCAAACGGGGTAAAGGGACTTTTCAGTCCTTATAACCTATTTCTCTATTGAACTGACCTAATAGGTATAGGTATTTATTTCGTCAAATTGTCCGTTTTTTTTTTTTTTTTTTTATAAACTGGACATAAAAGTATTGGTTTTTTTTTTTTGAAATTTTTTTTTTTTTTTTTTTTTTTTTTTTTTTTTTTTTTTTAGAATTGAAAATACTCAGGACAGCTGATAGGTTTAAATTCGATTCATATTACAAAACACGGGGTTAATTTACAAACCCAATGGTCTGTCTGAAAAATTCTTTCAATTTCCAAAGGAATGGAATTTTTTTTTCCACGAAAAATTCACGCCACAAAAACACGTCCAACAAAACCACACTAAAGAGAGATAAAACATAGCTCCAGGGCCGGGAAGAAAGACAATATCCTTATCTCCGGGACCAGGAATAAAGACAATAAACTTGATTTCAGGGCCGGGAATACACACACTATCATTTTCTCCAGGGCCGGGAATATACACAAGCTTAGTTCCAAGGACGGGAATATAGACAGTAAACTTGGTTCCACAGCCCGGAATACAGACAATATCCTCTTCTGCAGGACCAGGGATAAAGATAAATCTTAGTCCCAGGGCCGGGAATACACACATTCTGTTCTCCAATATTGGCTTCGGTTTTGACAGGGCATTGGGTTCGAGTCCCCGTAGTGTTGGATCTCCCATCCTCTGCAGTAGTACCTAACAGACAGGAGGGAAGTTTCCATATGTTACGACGTGGTCGTACCACGTCTGTAGGGGAGAGCGACCCAAGCTGGGACCCGTTACCAGGGCAGGATTTTGATTTAGAACGGCATAGACGACCAGGGGCATCTTTCTCTACAAGGACACCATCTGATCGAACTGATACACTATTCACGAACCCATTACATTCCACCTGTAACACAAAACCAACACATACATGTAAGAGGGCACATAGAATGGATAATGACACCTACCCTACATACCTTACTCCTAACCCTATGCGAAAGTGATGTTGACTTTCAGACAAGTTCAGATAAAAAAAGTCCAAGATGTGACCTAAACAAATTTAACATTGGGCCCTTGTAACATGGAATACAAGGAATCTGTACAAGATAAAACGTAGATTACGTACAAGCTAAAATAAAACTACAACTTTTAAATAATGTTTCTAATGTGGAGTGTTATGGAATTCTTTAACCTGACTGATTTAGTTTCTAATGTGGAGTGTTATGGAATTCTTTAACCTGACTGATTTAGCATATCTATGGGTAATGAAGTAGGTACTCACAGTCAAGGGTTCCTTGAGTTGACTCCTGGTGGTGCTACGAGTTAGATGATTACTATTGGATCCGTTCATAACAAGGCCGTTATTATGAGATGGAGTGTTATGGAATTCTTTAACCTGACTGATTTAGCATATCTATGGGTAATGAAGTAGGTACTCACAGTCAAGGGTTCCTTGAGTTGGCTCCTGGTGGTGCTACGAGTTAGATGATTACTATTGGATCCATTCATAACAAGGCCGTTATTATGAGACTGCCGATTTCCCATGGAACCACGCAGCTCGTAACCGTTGCTGAAACCTGTGTCAAAATCAACACAAAGTCACGTTAGAATCTATCAGTATGAATTACAACCAGCTGAACTCCGTCGCTTCGCTCTGGAATCCCGCTAGTTCATCCCGAGGCATGGCCAAACTTGTAGAAAATAATAAAAAATACGGTCGCGCTAAAAACATAAACGAAACTCTCAAAAAGTTGGTCGAGAGCGGAACATTTCTCTCCCGCAGTCTCTGCACTCTGTGTATTTCTTATGGAGATTTTAGCGATCAAAAATTGATATCTCAGGATCGATTTAGATTTTCGCAAAATCCTTTCTTATTGCACACCTAGACAATAAAAGGAATATTCCTACCAAATTTCAGCTTTCTAGGTGTTGTGGTTCAGGAGATAGAGCGATCAGTGTGTGAAAAAGAAATGTGAAATGTGAATGAGTGAATGGATCTTGATTTTATAATATAAGATAGGGGTATTATCTTTCTGTCCAAATCTAATGAATCCATCGAATCCAGATTTATTTTATATAAAAAAAAAGTGTTTTGAAAATCCGAATTCAGTTCTAGTTCAGCAAGTTTTATGAAAGGAAATTGCAGCTTTTCTTTTTCTTTGGATTGATGACTCCTGAAAGCAAAGAGAGAAGAAGGAAAGGAACCAAAGATTGAAGTTTGCCCCGGATGGGAATCGAACCCGTGACCTAGCACCTACAAGGACACACTACCGTCGATGATACAAGGCCGTTATTATGAGACTGCCGATTTCCCATGGAACCACGCAGCTCGTAACCGTTGCTGAAACCTGTGTCAAAATCAACACAAAGCCACGTTAGAATCTATTAGTATGAAACAATAGGGGTATTATCTTTCTGTCCGAATCTAATGAATCCATCGAATCCAGATGTATTTTGACATGGAAAAAAAAGTGTTTTGAAAATCCGAATTAAGTTCTAGTTCAGCAAGTTTTATGAAAGGAAAATGCAGCTTTTCTTTTACTTTGGATTGATGACTCCTGAAAGCAAAGAGAGAAGAAGGACAGGAAGTAAAGATTGAAGTTCGCCCCGGGTGGGAATCGAACCCGCGACCTAGCACTTACAAGGATGCACTAGCATCGACGATAAAAAAACATACTTACAAGTGTTTATATTGTTTAAGTTGTTGATGAGTTTCATTACGGCAGGCATTTAAAGGCATACAACTCCAAGTGATACAGATATTGTGTACATTCGGATGGGCTTAGCATACACACAGTGAAAAATGAATACGGATTGTAGATTGAACACAAATTTAATGTTATTTCCACCTTGAACACAGAGATGTTAAGTTGCATATCTCATTATGCAGAGAATCTGACAATACTGCATATGTAGTGGCCATAGGTACACTAGATTTGGAAATGTTATCTGAAATGTCCCAAAATCAGTTCATTTCAAGCCAATGTAAACAGATTTTTGACTAACTCTAACTACTACTTGCCTACCTACTTTTACACTACAAATTTTAAGCAGTCTGATTAACTTGGATTTCATTACTAAGTTCACCCTATGGGGGAGTACAGTGAAGGTGTACTGGTAGGTAAGTGCCAACAAGAAGTGTTAGAAGGTACCTCGGTAGGTAGTAACTTGTTAAATTATTTACTTATAGGCTGATCTGATCCCTAGTTTTATGAGCTCCAGACTTGACTCATTGAAACACAAGGAAGTATCAAGTGAGTGTTTTATCTTGTTCTGATTGATACCTTTAGACCTAAATCAAATCAAATTCCTCCTTATAAATAAACATTTTCTATGAACAGGAGATTGGAATGAAAAACTTCTATCCAGACAAGCTGCCCTCAATCAATTTATTCAAAGGAAGAAGAGCAATTCACTTCTAACTCAGAAATCTGCAAAAATTAAACAGAATCTGCTGCGTGAAGTACAAATCAGTGTACAACCAGATGGCATTGTTAGATATGGAGACACAGTGCAGATTGTGAACCCTGAGTTCAACACAGCAATGTCAAGTGTTATATCACACCGGGATGTTTATAATGTTCAAGACTTGCAAGTGGGATGTGTTCTCAGTGGTTCTAAAAATCAAACACCTTGTGTGAGAAATGTTTTCAAAATTGCGAGTCTAGATCCTGACAATGAGTTGTACAAACCTTTGCGGTAAGGATTATCTACCTATTCCTACTCTACACATCTTCAATAAGAAGTAATAATGAAGAGGTTGGAGTGGTAAATATTGAAAGAAAATGATTGGAACTCATGCAAATAGGGTCAAGATGAAAAGGTTAGTTACATAACTTCTGGGTCAGCAATTACATTTTAGTAACTAATCCTTTGGTTTTATTTTTTAGATATGGAGATGACTTCTACTTGATCACTACTCATGATGAGCAAGCCCCATTGTACGTTCAGAGTGAAATACCTAACATGAACTCAACAATGGGTATCTCTAAACACCCTCGAGTTACATTGATAGCCAACAGGAACTCTCACTGCCGCTGGAGCATTCTGTCTTACAATAAAAATGAACGAGATGATCTGATCAACTGTGTTGTCCATGCCAATGTACCAATTAGAATCAACCACAGTGCTTCAAACCAACAGCTGGCTCTTGAGTCTCAGCATAAATTTTATACCATATTTGGAGTGGAACATGAGATTTCTGTCCACACATACATGAATATTCACAAATTTGAAAAGATTGAGAATGCCTGGATAATCTCGGCTCCCGAACATAAACTTGAGTTACAGTAGGTTTCATGAGCAATACAACACTTCCAAATTAAGCCTAATGTCCAAAATTGGTGGTAGAAATAAATCTTTTAGCTGAATGTAATTTTATTTGTACAATCTAAAACCCATTTCATTTTTTATTACTCAGTAGCAGGTAACTACTACCTATTGGCCTCAAGCTTTAGTGACACAGAAAAAATTAATATGAAATCCAGATTCCAGGATATAATCCTGTGGTTTAGGTCTGGTTTTTAATTTTCAGCAGGATGTAAGTTATGTATTGATTTGTTTTTCTTCATCTCAAATCTTGAAACACCATGACTACCTATTAATCTATTGCATTGTAAGAACTTACATCAGCAGTAAGAAACCATTAGTTTCCAGGCTGTGATAATGATATGTAAACTGGCTCACTTGTTTACATTTTGTATTTCCATCCAAGAACTGCAGGCTAACGTATACATACATAGTATTGAAGATTATAATGCACTCAGAATGTATATGACACTAGCAGTGAGGTGCACAGTGCATTCCATACAGACATGAGACCTTCAGAGAGAAATAATACTGCACTTCATAGCTATAACTTTTTCTTTTCTTGTCTCATCAAACCTGCTGATAGTGTTAGTCATGGGGATTGGTACCAGCCATTAAGAAACAAAATAAAAAAGAATTTACACAACCTAGGAACAAGCAAACACTTTTTACTGCACTTCATAGCTATAACTTTTTCTTTTCTTGTCTCATCAAACCTGCTGATAGTGTTAGTCATGGGGATTGGTACCAGCCATTAGGAAACAAAATAAAAAAGAATTTACACAACCTAGGAACAAGCAAACACTTTGATACTGTGAGAAATATGTCTGTGAATCATTTAAAGAAGAAATTACAGCGAACGAAGTTATTAGTATTATAATAATTCGAGTTTTAATAATGGAAGTCAGATGATGCCTTGCAGAGAACAAGCCTTGTATGTCAGGCTATTGACCCGCTTTACGTAGCAAAATATAGCGAATTATACAACGTACTCACCCTTGTTTTGTGTCCAGGATCTTCAGAAATGTCCTAATAACCTAATTAATCCTTTAAAAACTGATAAAATAATTAATTTTAATTAAATTTGCTGGAAAAAACACAATCAAAACAAATCAATCAACAAAAATTTGACGAAAATGTTGATCAAGAAGAAATCAACTTACGTAGTTGACGCATGTGCCGCTAGGGGCGATACTAACATGATCCTTTAAAAACTGATAAAATAATTAATTTTAATTAAATTTGCTGGAAAAAACACAATCAAAACAAATCAATCAACAAAAATTTGACAAAAATGTTGATCAAGAAGAAATCAACTTACGTAGTTGACGCATGTGCCGCTAGGGGCGATACTAACATAATGAGGGGAGGGGTGGGAACAAAGACATTTCCCCTCACTTCATAAAAATGAAGGTGGACTGTACACGTTTGAGTTTTCGCGCCACGTATAAAACTGAGTAGGTATTCGAAGTAGGTACCTATTGCCGAATTCGAATTTTCTCGGCATTTCTTGAATAAAAACCAAAAGAAAATGGGAAATTTAGTGACAAAATCCCACATAAGATACGTATTTTTGTTTAACAACGAGTGTATGACGAAAAATAAACATCGCACCCTTCATTTTACATTAGGTAAACCTTATTTTCACGTAAAAATTCCCACCTTGTAATAAAAATAGAATAATATCCGGTAGGTACAAAAATTCCGTAAAAACGCCGACCAATCAGTATTTTTCCAGCAACACCCTGGTACCTGTGCTAAATGTGTGGGCTAAACGTTTTAAAATCAATTCCATATATTCCCCATCAGTAAAAAAAAAACTGAAACGCGAAATGAGTGAGGTTTCTCCTACTTCCCTTCTCGTGAGGTGAGGTCCCCCTTCAATTTATTATGATTGGAAACACATTGCATGCAGCTGCTCTCTACTGCTTCCATCTCTGTCGTGTTATCCATCGAA
Source organism: Diaphorina citri (assembly GCF_000475195.1). Classification (NCBI taxonomy): domain Eukaryota; kingdom Metazoa; phylum Arthropoda; class Insecta; order Hemiptera; family Psyllidae; genus Diaphorina; species Diaphorina citri. The sequence goes on along the minus strand of NW_007379198.1, from coordinate 50,303 downwards.
ACAGTTTACCTATTCCGATTTGAGAACATGGTAAAACAGAAACCATTCTAACAACGACACAGAATTCTAGAATTAGCTATTGCGCGAGAAAAGAACATTACTGATTCTGGAAACGACTGGAACAATTATTGCTGGTCTGCCTGAGCTGTGTCTAGATAAGGATTGAAGGAACCTTATTCTCTGTAGTAAATTAAATTCTATCATTCTGAAGGTGCGTCCACACATAGTTGACCGGCTGTCAATCCATCAACGGCCGTCTACTATGTGTGGACAGTGTGGACACACCTTAATATACCTACTAGTAGCTGCTTAGGCACAATGGAGGCTATCTTCGTTTAGCTGATTTATTTTACGTTATTATACGAACTAGATGCCTATGCCTACTACGAAAACTGTTCTTGATGTTGGAATAGCTAGGGAAGATACTTCGTTACCTATAAATCGAGTAATTTCTGTCTGTGGAGAGCGTGAAATAACGAAATTTGTTCTTCAATAATTGCGGAGCATCGTGTGAGATCGGTTTTCGAGATCCCCTGTTTCGGGCAAGTTCGTGATAAAGCTCCGTACAAGAAGTTCGTCCCTATGGTAGAGCGTACGCAAATTTTACGAATTTCGTCAGGTTGCTATGGTTACGATGTATACAACATAGATGTTATGTACACAACTACACCAGAGCGGTAGGTACTAGGTACCTTAATAATAAATTAATTAACAGACTCTAGGCTAAAAACAGAGTGGCGCGGAGGGCACTGAGTTTTTTGCTCTCAGGTCCACTTTTTTTTTAATGAGGTTTGATAGTGGGAACTGTAACTACTAAGGTCTTATTCCTATCAGCCCGAAAGCGAAGAGAGAAGCAAGACAGGATAGGAGAAAGCCAACCGAGAACAAACCTCATCCGTTCAGGATAAAATCCGCTGCGGGAATCGAACCCGCGACCTAGCGCTTACAAGGCAGACGCGCTACCTTCCAAGCTAACTCGGCTGGCTGGTTTAGAAGCTTAGGTATTCAAATGAAGGGTGTTAGGGCGTGCGCGAACGTCAAGAGTTCAAAACGAAACCGCTCGACCCGACTTATAGCAACACGACTGTTTTTATGATAAGTACCTACAGAGGGGAACACAGGAAATGAGAAACCACAGACCACAGTATGGTCTAATATCCTACGAGTATAACTAGGCCAGAACAGTACAGGGGGTCTCACTGTGCTCGCCCAAGTCTGGAAGTGGGCCACACGGTCTATGAGGTCATTGACCCAGGAGCCGAGCGGTTTGAGAGAGGGGTAGGCACGCAGCCAGTCGGCGGGGATGTTACCTTCGTGGATACATTGGAAGATGGCTTCCAGGGGTGGGGACATGATCATTTGACCCAGCAGTGCTTTGCCTGGAGAATGAGAGAGAGAAGATTTGGCGAGAAATTAAGCTGTGTCTACACATAGTCGACCGGCCGTCGATCGACGAGGTAAATCTATGTTGTCGAGACAGTGTGGACACACCTTTAGATAGAAACAATCAATAAAACTTATTGACGGGCTGCCCAAAGTTTGGGTTGCCAAAACGACACAGCATACTTCTCAGGCAGAATTGTTACAGTTAAAATGAAACGGACTGGGTATGCTACGACACAGATAAGGGGCATTAGGAGTGAATTATTACCTAGATTCTCCAGAGAACTCCTTATTCTAGTCAGGAGTACATTGTAGCGTTGTATTTCCTGGAGTAGTACAATGTCTAGCGGGGTTTTATCCTTGTCCAGGTTCTTATCTGTGGTATACTAGCTATTAGTTATTACCTAGATTCTCCAGGGAACTCCTTATTCTAGTCAGGAGTACATTGTAGCGTTGTATTTCCTGGAGTAGTACTATGTCTAGCGGGGTTTTATCCTTGTCCAGGTTCTTATCTGTGGTATACTAGCTATTAGTTATTACCTAGATTCTCCAGAGAACTCCTTATTCTAGTCAGGAGTACATTGTAGCGTTGTATTTCCTGGAGTAGTACTATGTCTAGCGGGGTTTTATCCTTGCCCAGGTTCTTATCTGTGGTATCGTAGTCAATTGTTATTAGTTATCACCTAGATTCTCCAGAGAACTCTTTATTCTAGTCAGGAGTACATTGTAGCGTTGTATTTCCTGGAGTAGTACTATGTCTAGCGGGGTTTTATCCTTGCCCAGGTTCTTATCTGTGGTATACTAGTTATTAGTTATTACCTAGATTCTCCAGAGAACTCCTTATTCTAGTCAGGAGTACATTGTAGCGTTGTATTTCCTGGAGTAAAAAACACATTCGGACAGATTACATTTTGTATACGTTTTTGATTTATTTAAAATTTTATTTATTTATCGCTCGCAATAAATCAAAATCTCTGTGAAAAGTATACCTGTATTTTTTCATTTTTATTCCTGAGTCCAACTTTTCAAAAGATGTTCCTAGCAGGACGGTGACGGTACAAATCCTTACCAGATTTCAAATGTCACCTTCAAAGTTCTTTCCAGAGCAAAAGGATGTTTGGTCCATTTTATTACAGGTAAGCTATTAGAGAAACAAGCTCTTCCCTCAGAGGGAAATCTCGATTCCATTTTTTTACTTTCCTTATCCTATAGGAAGGAAAGTAATGTAGTCGGGTCAAATTTTCGATGGTCAGTTTTTAGTGCCAAACACGTTTTGAGGTCCCTAGAGCCTAAATCCGAAGTTTCAGCCATTGGTCCGTGTGTGTGTCTGTCCGTCTGTAAACGAAATATCTCGAGAACGGTAAGAGCTAGAGACTTGAAATTTGGTATGTAGATGTCATATGTGACAAGGATGCGACACGAAACTTTTGGTTAGGATCGGTGCAACGGTTGGCGGCATTTTACCGTTTTTTGGCGGTTTTCGGTGTAATTTAACAATATCTCGGGAACGGTATAAGCTAGATACTTGAAATTTGGTATGTAGTTCACAAATGTGACGAGGATGCAACACAAAACGTTTGGTTGAGATGGTTGCTGCGCTTGGCGGTATTTTGACCGCTTTTGGACAGATTTCGACCGTTTTTTGGCGGTTTTCGACTAAATTTAACAATATCTCGGGAACGGTATAAGCTAGAGACTTGAAATTTGGTATGTAGTTCACAAATGTGACAAGGATGCAACACAAAACGTTTGGTTGAGATGGTTGCTGCGCTTGGCGGAATTTTGACCGCTTTTGGACAGATTTCGACCGTTTTTTGGCGGTTTTCAGCTATAGCGACAAAACGGTTAGAGATATTGTAAAAGTTAGGGTAAAAGAACACTCAAATAAGCATCATTCAATAGGAAAAGGAAAGTCGTGTGATGTTCACACCAGATTTTTTTTCATTAATCTTTTTACACTGGTAATGCTATTACTGGTTGCTACTCGTACCTAGTAAGCTGCAATTCGGTGGGAATGTTCCTAATATGTTCTATTTAGATGTGCAAGAAGAGAGGATTCTTGCCGAAATCTAAACCGATCCCTTGTTATGATCCATTTTCCGTGGCGAAGCATGGGCAACCTGCTAGTATTTGAATATTGTTCTTACCTTGCGGTTGAGGACTATGCCACCACGTAAGAGAAAGGAATATTCCGCTGCAACTTTGGAGTAGGTTTTCAACAGGCGACGATCCCATTGATCTGTTACGTGACCTGGGAATAGAATAGAATATAATGCAGTAAAGTAGAATGGAATAGAATGAAATAGAGTACAATAGACTAAACATTATGGAATATATTGGAATAGAATAGAATATAAATCAGTAAAGTGGAATAGAATAGAATAGAATGAAATAGAGTACAATAGACTAAACATATTGGAATAGAATAGAATAACTGGTTGGAGTAGGTTTTCAACAGTCGGCGATCCCATTGATCTGTTACGTGACCTGAGAATAGAATAGAATAAATAAATGCAATTTCTTTGTGTTATGTCATTTTAGGTGCTCACTACACGCATCACTGCAGCATTGTAGGATTTTCCAAATATCTCAATAATCCTAACACCAAACAGGAGTTTGTGTCGTTCGAACAGGCCTTGACATGTGTCTCTGCAAATGGAATGACATTTGGATTAAAAAGAAGAGTACGCAATTAAAGACATTTAATTGAGTTAAGCATGTGTATACTTGAATGTATGTCACAATTTTCGTTCCCCACCTGATACACTTCGATAAATTTTATGTGACTTGACTTGGACTCGAACCACCAACAATATACTCACTACGACCTTATCGCCTGTAAAATATTTTATCTTAATGAAAATTACTGTGATTGTCTACCTGATACGGGGTCAAGAAATTTGTATCATGCAAATGATTGATTCCGTGACTGACTGTTGCGGGGCCCACTCAGCCTCGTGAGGAATACAGTGCTTCAAACCAACAGCTGGCTCTTGAGTCTCAGCATAAATTTTATACCATATTTGGAGTGGAACATGAGATTTCTGTCCACACGAAATTTAGGAAAAAAAAAAAAAAAAAAAAAAAAAAAAAAAAGTCCCACCCCCTCCCATGTTATCGAGTCGGTGTGCAGAAATGCTTCCTATCAATCAACAATAAATTTATCAGCAAGCCGGAAAATAACGAATTACCCAATCAGGGAATGAACGAAGAGAGTTAGAATTTTTTTTTTTTTAGTCTGCCTTTTTGTTTGCAACGAATGATTTTTATCATGTCGTATGTGGGAACACTCTCATTTAAATGCTCATTGCTTACAGGTCATTCGGGGGGAAAATCGGCATTCACCCAATTGAACAGATAGAAGTAGTAGGCGTCCACAACGGAGAACCGACCATCGACCCTAGCTTAGTATTGACCCAAGAGAAAATAAACCATGCTAATGAATAGAAGCGTCCTCAACGGAGCCTTGATCATAGCTTTGACCCTAGCTGAAAATGAAGAAACTGAGCTGAGTATTTTTTCTCCGATGTTGTGGCCAAGCACTTCCAAACAATGATGTTTAATAGGGGCAAGCTTTTACAATAACATCCAATAGGGGGTGCATAGTATTACAATAACATCAATGGGAACAGATAGCATTACAATAACATAAAGTTGGGAACAGGCAACAATAACCAATAACATACAGTGGGGCAGGTAGCATTACAACGACACACAGTTGGGCAACATTACAAAAACATTTAATGGGGGGCAAGTATATGTACATCGCATTACAGCGACACCCAATGGGGATGAGGCAGCATTACGAGGACAAAGTAAGTAGTATAGCTGTCCCCCGTTTGACCCAATGGTCCGGGGGTATCTCCCCACTATCAAGCCCCACGGGTACAATGTACTCCCCGCGTTTTGCTGTATAATACACCGGACACTCATACAACGTATCCAGCGGTTTGTGTTGGTTCACCACCGGTTTGCAATGCAACACGGGCAGTTTATAGATGAGCTGTAGAGGCAGTGGTTCGCATAGGGAGCGGTTTGATTTATTCCAGCCTGCTCCCTCCAGGAATAGACCACACACGTATACGCCTTCCTGGGAATAGAAAGCGGAATCCATCATTACATGTTAATTTATTAATAAGAATGTAAATCACCCCTAAAGGGGATTTAGCTCTCTTTGAATTACTTTGAAATGTTCCTACACTTTTTTGTGGAGGTTTGATAAAGGGAACTGTAACGAAGGTCTTATCGTGCTGAAATCGAAGAGAGAAGGAGGACAGGATAGGAGAAAGTCAGCCGTTCCGAGAACGAACCTTATCTGTTTAAGATTAAGTCCGCCCCGGGAATTGAACCCGCGACCTAGCGCTTACATTTTAAACTCAGACTGTGGTCCTGGCTAAATTTTATCTACAACGTAGATTCGTTTAAGCTTAACCCATCTTTTGGGCCTGTTTGCCCCTACATCTAACACCCATATTTATGAACAAAATGCTGGCTCTTAAGTTCGTGCCAAGCATAGTCTCAAGGCATTTGATTGGTCAATTTTGACTTGAGACTGATCTAAGAACGATCATTCTTGTTCATAAATACGAGTGTAAGCCTCAGAATGGACTTTTGTGATCTACCTACTTACTTTTTTTTTAAAGATTGTAACCACTTACGCATTACTTCAAAAGACATATTCTTTTACATCCTTGCCTAATGTCTATCCAGGAACTCAAAATTTCGGTCGAAAAAATTTCCGCCCCCGCAATTCGAACCAGCACCACCAGGTTGAGAATCAGTGCTCTTAACAACCTTTTTCTAGTCCCAAAAGATGAAACACCATGCCCTACCTTTTCACCAATGAAACACTATAATACCATGAACCAAAAACCTGACCTGTTCACATAAACTAGTATGAGTGTGTGTGGTGTGATATGTGTGTGGGATGGATGGATGGGTGGAAAAATTTGACGAAAATGTTGATCAAGAAGAAATCAACTTACGTAGTTGACGCATGTGCCGCTAGGGGCGATACTAACATGATGAGGGGAGGGGTGGGAACAAAGACATTTCCCCTCACTTCATAAAAATGAAGGTGGACTGTACACGTTTGAGTTTTCGCGCCACGTATAAAACTGAGTAGGTATTCGAAGTAGGTACCTATTGCCGAATTCGAATTTTCTCGGCATTTCTTGAATGAAAACCAAAAGAAAATCGGAAATTTAGTGACAAAATCCCACATAAGATACGTATTTTTGTTTAACAACGAGTGTATGACGAAAAATAAACATCGCACCCTTCATTTTACATTAGGTAAACCTTATTTTCACGTAAAAATTCCCACCTTGTAATAAAAATAGAATAATATCCGGTAGGTACAAAAATTCCGTAAAAACGCCGACCAATCAGTATTTTTCCAGCAACACCCTGGTACCTGTGCTAAATGTGTGGGCTAAACGTTTTAAAATCAATTCCATATATTCCCCATCAGTAAAAAAAAAACTGAAACGCGAAATGAGTGAGGTTTCTCCTACTTCCCTTCTCGTGAGGTGAGGTCCCCCTTCAATATATTATGATTGGAAACACATTGCATGCAGCTGCTCTCTACTGCTTCCATCTCTGTCGTGTTATCCATCGAAACAGTTTACCTATTCCGATTTGAGAACATGGTAAAACAGAAACCATTCTAACAACGACGTAGAATTCTAGAATTAGCTATTGCGCGAGGAAAGAACATTACTGATTCTGGAAACGACTGGAACAATTGCTGGTCCGCCTGAGCTGTGTCTAGATAAGGATTGAAGGAACCTTCTCTGTAGTAAATTATATCATTCTGAAGGTGTGTCCACACACGTAGTTGACCGGCCGTCGATCGATCAACGGCCATCTACTATGTGTGGTGTGGACACACCTTAATATACCTACTAGTAGGTGCTTAGGCACAATGGAGGCTGTCTTCGTTTAGCTGATTTATTTTACGTTATTATACGAACTAGGTGCCTATGACTACTACGAAAACTGTTCTTGATGTTGAAATAGCTAGTTAAGGAAGATACTTCGGTAGGTACCTATAAATCGAGTAATTTCTGTCTGTGGGGAGCGTGAAATAACGAAATTTGTTCTTCAATAATTGCGGAGCTTCGTGTGAGATCGGTTTTCGAGATCCCCTCTTTCGGGCAAGTTCGTGATAAAGCTCCGTACAAGAAGTTCGTCCCTATGGTAAAGCGTACGCAAATTTTACGAATTTCGTCAGGTTGCTATGGTTACAATGTATACAACATAGATGTTATGTACATAACTACACCAGAGCGGTAGGTACTATTAGGTACCTTAATAATAAATTAATTATCAGACTCTAGGCTAAAAACAATTCTTTAACCTGACTGATTTAGCATATCTATGGGTAATGAAGTAGGTACTCACAGTCAAGGGTTCCTTGAGTTGACTCCTGGTGGTGCTACGAGTTAGATGATTACTATTGGATCCATTCATAACAAGGCCGTTATTATGAGACTGCCGATTTCCCATGGAACCACGCAGCTCGTAACCGTTGCTGAAACCTGTGTCAAAATCAACACAAAGTCACGTTAGAATCTATCAGTATGAATTACAACCAGCTGAACTCCGTCGCTTCGCTCTGGAATCCCGCTAGTTCATCCCGAGGCATGGCCAAACTTGTAGAAAATAATAAAAAATACGGTCGCGCTAAAAACATAAACGAAACTCAAAATGTTGGTCGAGAGCGGAACATTTCTCTCCCGCAGTCTCTGCACTCTGTGTATTTCTTATGGAGATTTTAGCGATGAAAAATTGATATCTCAGGATCGGTTTAGATTTTCGCAAAATCCTTTCTTATTGCACACCTAGACAATAAAAGGAATATTCCTACCAAATTTCAGCTTTCTAGGTGTTGTGGTTCAGGAGATAGAGCGATCAGTGTGTGAAAAAGAAATGTGAAATGTGAATGAGTGAATGGATCTTGATTTTATAATATAAGATAGGGGTATTATCTTTATGTCCAAATCTAATGAATCCATCGAATCCAGATTTATTTTGACATAAAAAAAATAATAATAATAATAAAAAAAAAAAATGTTTTGAAAATCCGAATTCAGTTCTAGTTCAGCAAGTTTTATGAAAGGAAATTGCAGCTTTTCTTTTTCTTTGGATTGATGACTCCTGAAAGCAAAGAGAGAAGAAGGACAGGAAGTAAAGATTGAAGTTCGCCCCGGGTGGGAATCGAACCCGCGACCTAGCACTTACAAGGATGCACTAGCATCGACGATAAAAAAACATACTTACAAGTGTTTATATTGTTTAAGTTGTTGATGAGTTTCATTACGGCAGGCATTTAAAGGCATACAACTCCAAGTGATACAGATATTGTGTACATTCGGATGGGCTTAGCATACACACAGTGAAAAATGAATACGGATTGTAGATTGAACACAAATTTAATGTTATTTCCACCTTGAACACAGAGATGTTAAGTTGCATATCTCATTATGCAGAGAATCTGACAACACTGCATATGTAGTGGCCATAGGTATGGGAGTTCTGAAAGAAGAAAAAAAAAGTTAGCAAAATTTTGACAAACTACCCAAGTTCCATGTTCTTACCTCAGTAAATTTATTCCCAATTGAAGACCAACAAATACAAAATGATATGGGTAACAAACTGATATGAAAGAAAATGTAATAAAATTGGTCTCGGAGAGTACAAGGAGAAACTAGATTTGGAAATGTTATCTGAAATGTCCCAAAATCAGTTCATTTCAAGCCAATGTAAACAGATTTTTGACTAACTCTAACTACTACTTGCCTACCTACTTTTACACTACAAATTTTAAGCAGTCTGATTAACTTGGATTTCATTACTAAGTTCACCCTATGGGGGAGTACAGTGAAGGTGTACTGGTAGGTAAGTGACAACAAGAAGTGTTAGAAGGTACCTCGGTAGGTAGTAACTTGTTAAATTATTTACTTATAGGCTGATCTGATCCCTAGTTTTATGAGCTCCAGACTTGACTCATTGAAACACAAGTAAGTATCAAGTGAGTCACTTGTTAAATTATTTACTTATAGGCTGATCTGATCCCTAGTTTTATGAGCTCCAGACTTGACTCATTGAAACACAAGTAAGTATCAAATGAGTGCTTTATCTTGTTCTGATTGATACCTTTAGACCTAAATCAAATCAAATTCCTCCTTATAAATAAACATTTTCTATGAACAGGAGATTGGAATGAAAAACTTCTATCCAGACAAGCTGCCCTCAATCAATTTATTCAAAGGAAGAAGAGCAATTCACTTCTAACTCAGAAATCTGCAAAAATTAAACAGAATCTGCTGCGTGAAGTACAAATCAGTGTACAACCAGATGGCATTGTTAGATATGGAGACACAGTGCAGATTGTGAACCCTGAGTTCAACACAGCAATGTCAAGTGTTATATCACACCGGGATGTTTATAATGTTCAAGACTTGCAAGTGGGATGTGTTCTCAGTGGTTCTAAAAATCAAACACCTTGTGTGAGAAATGTTTTCAAAATTGCGAGTCTAGATCCTGACAATGAGTTGTACAAACCTTTGCGGTAAGGATTATCTACCTATTCTTTCTCTACACATCTTCAATAAGAAGTAATAATGAAGAGATTGGAGTGGTAAATATTGAAAGAAAATGATTGGAACTCATGCAAATAGGGTCAAGATGAAAAGGTTAGTTACATAACTTCTGGGTCAGCAATTAAATTTTATTCACTAATCCCTTCGTTTTATTTTTTAGATATGGAGATGACTTCTACTTGATCACTACTCATGATGAGCAAGCCCCATTGTACGTTCAGAGTGAAATACCTAACATGAACTCAACAATGGGTATCTCTAAACACCCTCGAGTTACATTGATAGCCAACAGGAACTCTCACTGCCGCTGGAGCATTCTGTCTTACAATAAAAATGAACGAGATGATCTGATCAACTGTGTTGTCCATGCCAATGTACCAATTAGAATCAACCACAGTGCTTCAAACCAACAGCTGGCTCTTGAGTCTCAGCATAAATTTTATACCATATTTGGAGTGGAACATGAGATTTCTGTCCACACATACATGAATATTCACAAATTTGAAAAGATTGAGAATGCCTGGATAATCTCAGCTCCCGAACATAAACTTGAGTTACAGTAGGTTTCATGAGCAATACAACACTTCCAAATTAAGCCTAATGTCCAAAATTGGTGGTAGAAATAAATCTTTTAGCTGAATGTAATTTTATTTGAACAATCTAAAACCCATTTCATTTTTTATTACTCAGTAGCAGGTAACTACTACCTATTGGCCTCAAGCTTTAGTTTAGGTCTGGTTTTTAATTTTCAGCAGGATGTAAGTTATGTATTGATTTGTTTTTCTACATCTCAAATCTTGAAACACCATGACTACTTATTAATCTATTGCATTGTAAGAACTTACATCAGCAGTAAGAAACTAACGCTGTTTGCTAAAGTGGTGGATAATAATGATTTAGCCAATTTGATCGCCAACGTCCAGTAATGGACATGGCACACCAAGAAGAAGTAATACCAACCTGCGAAAGCATAATTTTGATTTACCTGCATTATTTTGAATTCTGCGCCGACAAAAGCGTCAAATTTGTGAAATAGGTACCTAATTTAAAGAAAACGATAAAAACAAAAAAAAACAAAAAAAAAAAATCGAGAGTAAGCGTTGAAAGGTCACGTGTCATCTTCATTACTTCCTCTAGTCAAGTGAGAGAGTTCGGAAGTAGGAAGCGCTGTTATCACGTAGGGGGGGGGAGGGAGGGTAATTTGTACAGAGATGTGAGGGGAGAAGAAGGATTAGAACAAGAGAGAGGGAGGGAGAGAGAAAGAGGGAGGAAGAGAGCGCGCGCGAGAGAGAGGGAGAGAGAGAGAGAGAGAGAGAGAGAGAGAGAG
>NW_007379198.1:30318-34775 GCF_000475195.1 Diaphorina citri | reverse complement strand
TCGCTATGCGCATTTATATGACATAGCTACTCATTTTCCTCACGAGGCTGAGTGGGCCCCGCAACAGCCAGTCATGGGATCAATCATTTGCATGATGCCATTTTTTTGACCCCGCCGGGAATCGAACCCGGGTCTCCCGCGTACAAGGCGAGCGCAGTGAACACTACACCATGGGAGCTGACTGAATAGAATAGTATTTGATTCAGTGATTTACAGATAAAATTTAGAAATCACTACGTTGATTCAAATGGAATCTTACCTCCATAGTTGATTTCCGCTATAAGATACTGTAGAGCTGCCCAGGGGGTGGGTTCCTTATATTCATCCAGATAAGTAGACAATATGTTCTCCGATATTTCAAAGTCGGAATCGTTGAAACTATACACCACATTCCACCCCAACGTTTGAAACTTCTTTCGCTCTATTATGAGAGAATGAAGAAAGCTCAGGGCGTACAGTAGCTTCTTGTATTTGAATTGGGAGAGACACTTGTAGAATTGAACAGGGGATAGAGAACGGTACAGTCGCTTCATATTAGCTTTGATACCTAGAAAATAGAATAGATTAGATTGAAATAGATAAAAAAAAAATCAAATCATGAATTCTTTGTTGTAAAGCAGCTTCTTCAAAACTTTAGTGGGTATCACAGCACTACAAGTGTCTCTTTTATTATAAATTCTCATTGATTATCAATCTTTTTACACTGGTAATGCCGCCACTGGTTGCCTCACGAGGCTGAATGCACCCTGAACTCCAAGCCCAGAACCGAAAAACTTCGACCCCGCCGGAAATCGAACCCGCGGACTTTACCTTTGGGTGGCTCAGTGGTCATCTTGAGTGAGTCCCGTAGGATAGAGGCCGGGAAGTCTGGATGAGGTGAAGAACTAAGCCACAGTCGGAACTGTGGATGAAGCTTAGTATCAGGTAGTAACTCTATGAGCTTGTCTAGTTTGGGCATCCAAGATAGGGACAGGTGACAGTTAGCCAGATAGACCCACTTGCCTTCTGTTTGGCCTTCACGAATCAGCTTGGTAGCCAGGGGAATTTGACCTGCGAAATATGCAATAGAGGAAATAAATATGCAATAGAGGAAATAAATATGGAATAGAGGAAATAAATATGGAATAGAGGAACTCCGGAATCCCGCTAGTTTATCCCGAGGCATGGCCAAACTTGTGGAAAAGGCATGGCCGAACTTGTATTTGTCAAACTAAAAACATAAACGAAACTCAAATATTAGGCGAGTGAGGAAAAGTTTTCTCTCCCGCAGTCTCTGCAGCTGCACTCTGTGTATTTATGGTGATTTTAGCGATCAAAAATTGATCTTATCTCAGGATCGGTTTAGATTTTCGCAAAATCCTTTCTTATTGCACACCTAGACCATAAAAGGAATATTCCTACCAAATTTCAGCTTTCTAGGTGTTGTGGTTCTAGAGATAGAGCGATCAGTGTGTGAACTATGAAATGTGAAATGTGAATGAGTGAATGGATCTCGTTCTTATAATATAAGATTTGTGTGAATAAAATTTATGTCGTGAGAGAAAAATTTTCGTGTTCCTTGCAGTAATTGAGAAGGCAGTTTTGAACTCCTCCCAAGTGAGTCTCTCGTGTGAGATTTGGGAAAACCAGACGGCTGCTGTTCCCCTTAGAGCAGGGGTTCTCAACCTTTTAATAAACACGTACCACTTGAAATTTTCAGAGATTTTGACGTACCACCTTATATTTATATATAATAATAATAATAATAATATAATGAAAAATTACATTTGGTCATGTTTAGGAAAATGAAAATGCATGCTACAACTGTATGTAATGTATGTATGTACATTGTACATAGAATTTACTTAGATACAAAATGAAATTGTACATTAAAAACAATCTTAAATTAGTACATTGAACAGTCATTTAATTTCAAACAGATCCTAATGAGCTCCTTGTTGTTGTTTGTCCTTAATATAATATATGACTGCGTACCACCTAAAATGTATTCGCGTACCACCAGTGGTACGCGTACCACCGGTTGAGAACCTCTGGACTAGAGGAAATAAATATGGAATAGAGGAAATAAATATGGAATAGAGGAAATATATATGGAATAGAGGAAATAAATATGGAATAGAGGAAATAAATATGGAATAGAGGAAGAGGAAAGAGAAATATGGAATTTTGGAGTGTGTAAAATTTGGAGGGACGGAAACATTCATGAAGCCGTGAAAAAATTATGAATAAAAGGTCGATTCCTACGTAAAATTGTGAAAAATTCAGATCTGAGGTCAAAAACTCCGAAAAAGAAAAATTGAATAAAAGGTGGATTCCTACGTAAAAAGTTGTGTAAAATTCAGATCTGAGGTCAAAAACTCCGAAAAAGTAACTCTACAGGTCGGAAATTTAATTTTTATTTGCCGTTCTAATGAAAATGTTCAAAGAGTTGTGACGTCAGTGTACCTTCACTAGGAGAGAAGCACGTACTTGCTTCTTCCATCTTTTTTATTCTATTAAATTTACCTTGTCCCAAGGATAGATGGGTAAACTTGTCTTCTATCTTGAGATCCTTGGCTAGTTGTGTCAGTGCCAGGATAGAGTCCACACCAGGTGACAGTATAAACAGTAGTGGAGTTGTATTGCAGGATAATGATACTATGGTCTTCAGATCTAGAATGAGGGGTTCTACAAAGCGAGGACCTAACATGTCCTCTACGAATCTAGAGATGACAAACAGCATTCTATCCTGCCGTAGACACCTGGAACACAAGTGTGTTATGCTATAGCATGTCACAATACAAGTATAGAATGAGAGGTTCTACATAGCGAGGCCCCAACATGTCCCCTACGAATCTAGAGATGACAAACAGCATTCTATCCTGCCGTAGACACCTGGAAACATTCAAAATCAAATCTTAAATTATTTGTGTTAAAGCAGAGCTTTTCACAACATTTTGTGGATATCACAGCATTACCAAGTGCCTCCTTTGTCGTAGACACCTGGAAACATTCAAAATCAAATCTTGAACTATTTGTGTTAAAGCAGAGTTTTTCACAACATTTTGTGGATATCACAGCATTACCAAGTGCCTCCTTTGCAAATAAATAAAATAAACACTGGTAATGTCTCCACTGGTCGCTACTCGATTAAAGTCAATTGTCCTCACGAGGTTGCGTACGTGTACCCCGAACTCCAAGATCCAAGTTTTGTCGACGCCGGGAATCGAACCTTTTACCTCCGGCGTGCAAGCCTAGTGTGATACTCACTCGACCACGGAGGTTGCCATCTGGAAACAATTTTGTTTTGAAAGAACTGAGTTCTACGTTTTTAATTCGACAATTTTGCATTTTGTTCGATCTTTTTACCGCTTTCTTTTAAGTGGCAAGGTCTAGAGGAGCTCTTCCACCAAGGTCTAGAGGAGTTCTAGAGGAGCTCTTCCACTCAACCACTAAATTTTTCTTTCACTGTGAGCCTTTGAGATATTTCACCAGGGACGTCTTGAATGTTCCTAGACTTTTTCAGTTCCTTATATCCCTATAAGTTAACAGCCCCCCTGAAATGTGTCACAAGACTTTTGTAACACCCTGTATCTTACCTGACTATGAGCATCTTCTGGAACGGGTCACACACTGTATTCCAAGGACTCACCAAGTCCACATTCTCCGGCTCATTGGAGAAGTACCACGAGTTCCATTCTCTCCCCATCTGTTCTAACGACTGGACCAGGCCATAGAACCCATCTAGTTTACTCAGCTCTGATATGTTATCCCAAGCTGGGCCAGATATCCAGATAGGTGATGGGTTCTCAGGTTGTTCCTTAGGAATAGAATAGAATAACAATAGAATAGAATAGAATAGAATAGAATAGAATAGAATAGAATAATAATAGAATTACTAAGTTCCTCCTTTAGAATGGATTCCTTTTTACTTTCCTTATCCTATAGGAAGGAAAGTAATGTAATCGGGTCAAATTTTCGATGGTCAGTTTTTAGTGTCAAAACACGTTTTGAGGTCCCTAGAGCCTAAATCCAAAGTTTCAGCCATTGGTCCGTGTGTGTGTCTGTAAACAAAATTGTCTGTCTGTCTGTGTGTCTGTCTGTCTGTGTGTCTGTCTGTCTGTGTGTCTGTCTGTCTGTGTGTCTGTCTGTCTGTGTGTCTGTCTGTCTGTGTGTCTGTCTGTCTGTGTGTCTGTCTGTCTGTGTGTCTGTCTGTCTGTGTGTCTGTCTGTCTGTGTGTCTGTCTGTCTGTGTGTCTGTCTGTCTGTGTGTCTGTCTGTCTGTGTGTCTGTCTGTCTGTGTGTCTGTCTGTCTGTGTGTCTGTCTGTCTGTGTGTCTGTCTGTCTGTCTGTCTGTAAACAAAATATCTCGAGAACGGTAAGAGCTAGAGACTTGAAATTTGGTATGTAGATGTCAAATGTGACAAGGATGCGACACGAAACTTTTGGTTAAGACCGGTGCAACGCTTGGCGGCATTT